>NW_019743656.1:1191973-1315444 GCF_002891405.2 Cryptotermes secundus | reverse complement strand
AACTCCATTTGTATTTTATAAAACTTTCGCTGGTTCCGAACTTCGGAACGTCTACACACTACGCCGGTATTTTACCAATAGGCCATCAATGCCACGGAAGTTTTTCACTTTTGACCTTCCTCTTATGTTACATCTCGCTACATAATGCCATAAAAATCTCATTACAAAAATTCTGGCGGTTTCGAACCCCGGACCTTTTATTTGCAACGCCGGTGCCTTACCTCTAGGCCAGCAGAACATCTATGCTACAACTTTCTGCGATCCTCCCCATATGCTACGACTTGGTTTATAGCTGCAGAAAAATCATATTTATTTATTCACTTTTCAATTTCTATTGACAAAAGACACTGTGGTCTCAAACCTGGTACCTTCACAATACTACGCCAATGTCTTACCCATGTACCACCAAATCTATACAAATTTGTTACCTTCGCCTTCCTCATATAGTACCACTTACCTCCTACATGCACAAATTTCTTACATTCATTCTTTCACAAAAATAGTCATTTCTTCGAACCACGCAACTTCTAAACCATACTCCAGTGCCTTAAGAAAGGCCCACCATGGTTATGACAACCATTCGACTTCGTGTTCCACATATCCCACCGCTTCTGTCTTCATTTCTAAGTCATTTTATGATTGACGGTTTGCCAGTCACTTTATCTTAATTTAGAGCCCATTCAGACGCTTGTGACCAGATCTGTATCTTGAAGTAAGCTTTACTGTTTGGCCTCTAATACGACCCTTTCTGATAACAAGACCGGTCTATCGCTTCTCACTTGTCACCGTGAATTACTTTCTATATTAGGTCCTTCCTCCTCTAAACTGCATGTCACGACTTTTCGACTATACACATTATATTGCACATGGCAATTTTGGCAAAATATATGAGCTCTCTGTCGATCCACAACAGATTCTGCTTTATTTCCATTAGCTCACGCTAGACGGGCTATGCTACTGGCTCGTGGATAAATTTTCGCATAATTCATACGTATACTCTATTTGCTGTTGTTCATTTATGTATCATTTTAATTCTTCTATTAGGGTTTTACTAAAGTCTGCCTGGTACTTACTACATATAGAAATAAATATTTAGGACTGTCCATGCGCATCTACTAGCGACGTGTGCGCGCGCTTCCACTAGCGGAGTTTAAATGCCCGACTGGCTAAAACGGTGTACTTTGGTCACGACTATACCAAATCGTGACAACATTACTACAGGACACGCTTGTGATAATTTGCTGGTACCTTTCGAGCACAGTGATAACTATATGTACCACAGCTTCAACATTAAAAAAAAAAATTATGTAGTGTATTTGTGTATGATTCTCAGAGTAAACAGTGATTGTTTCTCAAAACACAATCGGCCCTTGTAACTGAGACTGTTTTCTGTGAGGTAGGAACTGAAACGTCCTCTTTGAATATGAATATACTTACTCACTCATGAAGCTGAGCTGAGAAGGGACAAGTTTTGCAGCTACTCAGGAACTTCCCAGAATTTTATGGAACCCGAAGGTTCATTACCGTGTTCACAAGAGCCCTCCACTGGTCTCTATCATGAGCCAGATCTATTCAATCTATGTATATATTACTGTCGCATTTTATGTGAGGGATGCGTCCCTGAAGACCTCCCATAATTCAAGACAAGTTTTCTAATAGGAATAACTTACCATTCTTTCAAACGCTGCGCATAAAGCGAGACTATTAATATTTTTTTATATCGCGCTATTCCAAATTTTCATAAAATGCGACCGCACTGCATGCGTATCTGTTTATACGCATGCGTCTGTGTATACGGCCATACACTTTTCGTACGCGTCATAAAATTGTTCGTTTCCGATCCAAAGTATACACATAAAGCACTCTGTAATACAAATATGTAAAAGTTAAAGACGGTAAAGTTGTCCCTTTGCTGAACTAATTAAGCACTACGCCATGAAGGCATATGGGGAAGTGGATGTATAGACCCACGTATTCTTGACATCGTCAGTAGTTGATGAGTGATCAGCTTCACGTTCCAGCCGCTTTAACCCCAGGGAAAGAGCCCCCGGTACCCATTTGATAGGAAGTTGGGTGGACCCCAGAGCCAAGTCGGTCTGGACGACATGGAAAAGCGAAAATTCTTGACCATACCGGGACTCGAACTCGGTCGTCCAGCCAGTCGCTATACCGACTGCGATAATATGTAACACGTGGTGCTATCAAAAAGTTCCCGAAACTTGAATTTTGTGCGCGAATGGTTATGAGTATATCGAAATACTGCCAGTTGTCTCCTCACATACCCTTCTTGAATCAGCGTGGCAAGCGGCGTCGAGTTGAGTGGTTGGGTTTATTGTTGGTGACGTATTTCCATTGTTGTGTTTCCGTGATTTTGCGGTTTTGCGATGGCTGACCTGAGAGAGCAGCGTCTCTGTATAAAGTTTTGTTTTAAACTTGGGAAAACCGCTGCAGAAACGCACCAAATGTTGAAGCAAGCTTTTGGTGACAACAGTTTAGACCAGACACAAACTTATGACTGGTATAAGCGTTTCAAAAACTAGCCGAACATCGACCGATGATCACGATCGTTCGGGATGGCCAACTGGTACCGCACCAGAAAGTGTCGCAAAAGTTAGGGATCTGTGTCTGCAAGATCGCAGACAGACTGACCATCCAAGACCTCTGTATCACCTTAGGACTAAGTTATGGTACATGTCAACGAATTTTGTCAGAGGAACTGAACATGAGGACTGCGTCGAAGTTTGTGCGACGACTGCTGCAAAATGAACAGAAGCAGCATCGCTTGGAAGTCTGCAGGGAACTTCAACAACAGCTTCAAGAGGATCCAAACTTTCTTTCAAAGGTTGTCACTGGTGACGAAAGTTGGGTTCATGGCTACGACCCTGAAAGTAAGCAGCAATCGTCGCAATGGAAGAGCCCTTCTTCACCTTGGCCAAAAGAGATCGACAAGTCAAGAGCAACATTAAGTCCATGTTGATCTGTATTTTTGATATTGACGGGATTGTTCATAAGGAGTTCATCCCTCCTGGTCAGACAGCCAATAAAGAGTTCTATCGCGATGTTTTAAGGCGTTTGAGGGAGGACATGAGGAGGAAACGTCCAGAGAAGTGGCGCACGAACTACTGGGCACTCCACCATGACAACGCACGACCGCATACGGCTTACATTGTGCAGGAATTTTTGGCTAAAAACAAGATGGCAGTTGTTCCCCACCCACCGTACTCGCCAGACTTAGCTCCATGTGACTTCTTTCTCTTCCCCAAGATGAAAATCAAGTTGAAGGGGTGAATATTTGATACAGCTGAGGAAATTCAAGCGGAAACGCAGACGGCACTAAACACCCTAACAAGGAAAAACTTCCAGGATGCATTTCAAAAGTGGGAGAAACGCTGGGATCGGTGAATGCGCTCCAAAGGGAACTACTTTGAAGGTGATGGTGCAGAATAAGATCTAGGTAAGACGTAATAGTTTTTATTAATATATTTCGGGAACTTTTGGATAGCACCACACACACATATACTGTATATATATATATATTCTCTCTCAAATAAAGCAACAGCACAGATAGGGAATGACATCAGGGCTCGCGTATTTAGTGCCGGACTGCTGGCTAGAAGTCAGTTTCCATCCGGAAGGCGCTGCGACCGGTCAAATCGATTAAGGTTTTTCCGTGGTTTTCCTTGGTCCTAGAGCAAACGCTGTGTTGGTACCCAAATCCCACATTGCATTGTGTGCTTCACACGCAGCCTTCCCAATGGTAACTTAAAAATTTCGCCTTACTGTAGCCCACCCAGTGTTAGCTCAAATTTCGGATCATTCGCAGTAAGGCCCGGGCTCAACTTCCTTTTTCAGGGGGTTAAAGTACTATCACGCAATTCCACTTCTACGCATTTGTAGAAGAATTGGGGGTGGGGCTCACATGCATTGACCCATCTTCCGCCGGCACTGGGGCCGCTGGGAACAGCACGTGACAGACACAGGACCCACGCGTGTGATTGCTCTGCGTGAGAAAGTGTGTCGCTGGTGGCCGGCACTGCCCTCCTATCTTATCGGCATTCCTGACTCTTCTCAATGGACCGGGAAGGTGAGATCGTGAAACTTCCCGCGCGGTGGGCGTGGGCGGCCACAGTTCGGTCCCATGAGATGCACGTGGGTGTCCAAAATTCGGTTTCATGAGCCGTGTATGCGTCGTGTTTGAAAGCACGTCCCGGTTACTCCTCATGACTGATAAATATTTCTTTACAAATCCATCACCAGATGCGTTTCTGCTGGGGGACGGGATAGCTCAGTGGGCTACGTGCTGGACGGCCGAGGAATTGGGGGTGTTCGATAACTGACAGGGGCAAGACTTCAGACCGGCTCTGGGGCCCACCTACCCTTCTATCCGACTGGGGCTCTTGCCCCGGGCCGTGAAGCTGACCACTCACCTTCATCTAGTGGCGAGGTTATGAATGGTGGAGCTATACCTCCGCTCCTCACACGTCTTCATGGTGTGATGCTTAATTAATTAATTTTACCAACATATTTTACGCGTTTCTGTTTGTTCTCGACCTTCAGTGTCTCCCAGACCATAGTTCGCAAAGCACTGCCACTCGTACGTTGTGTAACGCATCCTGTGTCCCTGTCCCTCACTTGGTGTGAGCCTATATAGCACATTGTCTCACTGGTTTCTTGTTCCTCCATAATTACGTAAACTTGTCCCTCGGTTTAATTAAGTACCACACCATGAAGACATATAAGGGAATGGAGGTACAGCTCCACCGTTCTGAACTCCGGCACTAGATAGAGATGAGTGGTCAGCTTCACAACCCGACGGCTTTACACCCGGGGAAAGAACCAGCAGTAGCCATTGGATAGAAGGCTGAGTGGGCCCCAGGACTCGACGCTGTGGAGAGAAAAATTTTGCCCCTGCCGGAATTCGAATCCCAGCCGTCCAGCCCTGTAGTCCGTCACTACACTGCCTGAGCTATACAGATTAGATAAAGAAAGTCGAACTATAAATGAACACCGTACCAATCAAAGCCACGTGCTTCTCTAGCTCGCTTTAAAGAAAAGCTAAATAAACACCAAAAAAAGTAAAAGTAAAGTAAAGCTATCCCTGTAACAGACCGTGGAGGCCCATAGCGTTGTGAGATGTTGAGGTTCCCATATTTTCTAGACAATCGCCTCACAGATGGCGGTAAGGTTGTCAGTCTTACGCGCCGGCTGCCCCTTACCCCCCAAGAATATTCCTGGTACACATTTTTGTTAGAGGCTGAGTCGACCCCAGGGCCATAGTGCGACTGGAAGGATTAGGTCAATTGAAAAAAATCCAATGACCTCATCGGGACTTGAACCCGCGACTTTCCGGCTTGTAGCATAGTGCCTCAACCAACTACGTTACGGAGTGCCCCAAATAAACACCAATATGGGTGTAAATTTCTATGCAGCACTCTTGGTCCACATGGGTGTCCGGAATTCAGTAATGTCCCTTACCATGGCCATGGATGACCATAATTCATTCCCCGAAACCAATATATTTTAATCGTCACTTGTTCATGGTTAATTCCCCCTGGAGCCATGTACGACATTCATGTAGTGGACAGCACTTAGGTGTAGAGATAGGAGATATCGTTAAGGTTACGTCACGTGAATGGATGCTACGTTCCTGAGAGGCCGGTGTCCCGGAAGTGGACTGTGAGAAGAAACGCAGAAGTTGTTTCCCTGCCAGCCAGGGGGAGGGGCACGCTGTCCGAAGTGTCTGCCTTGCGTTACTGATTCGTCCTGACCGTCCCTACTCCGTCTATTTGGCAGAGGGTTGAGAGGGGCGAACAATTTTTTGGGATACCACACTTTTACACATTCTGTTTTCCCTTCTGATTGATGAAAATTAATTTCGGGTGTTCCATAATCTAAAAGTCCCATGACGATTTTCACCACGAAATTTTGCGCTTCTAATTACAATGAAGTTTGGAGAAAATTGGCCTGCTTTTTATACCCAAAGCCTACAGAAGATAAGGGTCCTTGTGTTGGGAACGGATTGTGGGGTGCACTCCCCAAAACTACGTGTATGTTTACTCAACGTGAATGATTACATTGCTACTAAATTTGAAACCTTTCTTGGTTTGTGTCAGTTGTGTCCTTTGATTTGAGAAGAAGCGCGAGCTCATCACTTCCTCACAGCTTACAAAACTGCATCATGTCCATCAAAACCTGTAACGTAGAACCAATCCGCAACATTTTTTTTTCCTTGGCACTACAGCCCCAGTGGGCCTAGGCCTACCTCCATGAACTTCTCCGTTCACTTCGGTTTTTCTAGATCTTAGACGTTCGGTAGGACTCCTTGGGCGGTGATCAGCTCGTCGCAAGTACACAAACACAGAAAAACGCACACACACAAACTAAACATCCATGCCCTGAGTGGGATTCGAACCCACGATCCCGGCTTCCGAGCGAGCGAAGACAGTGCACGCCTTAGACCGCTCGGCTACCGTGACCGGCTCCGCAACATGTACCCAACTTAATTTGTAATTACGCATGAACTTGGAAAAACATTTATTTTTCGACATATCCCCCACCAACACTGATATTCTTGTCTCAGCCACTTCTGCACCGCCGTTTCTACCTCTTCTTCATCAGCGAAACGTTTTTGACGTTTCTCGACTCACTTGTGAATCGCTTTACGCTTCAAACACTTCCCACCACAATCAGGAAACATTTATTTATGAATATCCTTTGAATTGAGTCATTTTGCCCACAAAGAGAGGCACAACAGGACGCTGGCCTTCGGTAGTACACGCCTCAAGCACGGTCGACATTTTGACTACTGAAACCAGCTCTGAACAAGCTGGACTGTGCTGCTCCCTAGTGATATGTATATATAGAGAAAACCCGTTACGTCTATTACAGCTGTTTTATTTCCATTTGTGACCTATTTACTGACTCTCTATCTCTCTCTCGTAAAATCAAATTTACTTTGCATTATCGAAGCTAATGGAGTTGGTCAAGGTATATTTCCATGGCCCCAATGTCACCGGACTTCGCACCCTTGGTCGTTTCTTTGAGACTTCGCAGATGATGCCGTTGCCAGGGTGAACCCCTCTCCCCCCCCAATCGAATCTGAACATTTTCCGTATTGCGCATTGGCGTTCCGTAGGCAAGTGGCTTTTCTTCGGGAAGATCTGAATTCGAGGTAGACACCTTGCCAATAAGTGAGATTCGAACTCATGCTCTGAATACTGGAGGTCACATTGCCCCAGCCGGTCTGCGCTCTGTTCCACATGACTTTCCATCAGCTATGCTCGGCTCTTAGTCGCTGGTGGGATGATTGCGTCGGTGACCGTGACCAGAACACGAGAAACTCCCCAGACCGTGGACAAATGCAAGCCGGCCTAGGAAATCTAATTTTAAGCTGTTAAGACCGAATGAAATGCTTTAACCGACTTCCTTCTTAATGTGAGAGTCTGTGTTTCCCCGTGCAAACAACACGGAGGAACACGCCTTCATTTCGGAGAGTTCTGTGTTCTAGGACAGAATATGAGACGACACAACTCTTCATAAACCTCAGCGCGTTTTTCTTTCTTTCTTCTTCTTCTTATTATTCTTAGTGGGGTGAGATTGAGTACACTTGGTGCATCGCCCACTGTTTGGCCTATTGTACCAGCCCAAGATGATAGATGATGATGAGCGTGGAACAGATGGTGGGATGAGAATTGGCAGGGGAAACCAAAGTACTCGAAGAAAACCTGCCCCAGCACCACTCTGTCCATCACAAATCTCACATTACCTGACCCGGGCTCGAACCCGGGCCGCCGCTGTGGGAAGCCGGCGACTATCCGCCTGAGCTATGGTGCGGCCCTAAACTTCTGCTTGCTACCTGTTTCACGCTGCTTTCTTGCTTTGATTACTCTTCGACCCTGAAGATGGAGGTGACATGTTCTTCCGAAATATTAGTTAACTTTTAACGGACTACACTGCGTTATTTCCCATAAGATATGACTCTTCATAACCGCCGGTTTGAGAATCTAAAATTCTATTCTTTTATTTCCTTCTGCATTAAATTTCTTTTGCCTTATTTCCATTCTTCTTTCCTTCCCTTCTTTCCCCACCTCAGTAAATCAAGAAACTTCTGCCACTGTAACCAGTAACATAAACATAAAGCGAAAGCATGGCTCCATGCGAGAAATGTGTACGGTGGCTGATGTGGTATACAAGTAGACGGCATCCACGTACACGTATTTCGAGAGAACTGTTCTCGTTGACTTGCTAACCCCACGGCGAGTGTCAAATTATAAAATTCTAGAAGAGTACTAACCTCCGGGTTGTAATGCCGTGTAGTCCAGTAGAGGCCGACCGAAGTTTCGGAGGAACGTATCCGCTCCATCATCAGTGTCGACGCGAAAGCCACCTGCTTCTTGCAGGTGGCTTGCTCGGCTTACGCTTCCACCCTGATGAGCGGACGTCTACCGGGCTACACGAAGTTACAAACAGTTGTTACCGCTGTGGGAACGTCATATACAGTATAAAATCACTGGCAAATTGACGCTGGTTCGAGTTTGGGCGTATCATTGTACTCGTATATTCCATCTCTTCACAGAAAAATGGAAGTTCCAGTGAAAACATTGACAATAAGGTGCAAAGTACACAGATGAATGTCCCTATTATGTTTTATTATTATTCTTAGTAGGATGAGACTGAGTCCACTTGGTACTGCGGCCACTACTGGCCTATTGTACCAGCCCCATATGATAGATGATGGTGATTGTGGAGCAACTGGTGGAATGAAGATTGGCAGGGGAAACCGAAGTACTCGGAGAAAACCTGCCCCAGCGACACTTTGTCCATCACAAATTCCACATGACTATACCAGGTCTCGAACCCGGGCCGCAGCGGTGGGAAGCCGGCGACTAACCGCCTGAGCTATGGCTAGGGCCCTAAGCTTCTCTATGTCTGCTGTCAACCGTATGCACTTTGCGAGGTGGCGGAGACACTAGCGCCACTATATTCATGGTACCGAACTGTGTGGTACGAGCCTGGATAGCGCGATCGGTATAGCAACTGGCTACGGGCTGGACGACAGAGGAGTCGGAGTTCGAGTCCCAGTGAGGGCAAGATATTTCTTCTCTCGAAGACGTCCAGTCCGGTTCTGGGGCCCACCCAATCTCCTATCCAATAATTCCCCAGGAGTAAAGCGGCCGGGGCCTGAAGCCGACCACTCACTTCCAACCAATGCCGAGGTCAAGAATACCTGGATCTGTAAATTCACTCCCCCATACGTCTTCACGGTATAGTAATTAATTAGTTAAGCACAGGGAACGTAAGTGTGTGGCAGGAAATCTCTATAAAATATGCAACCTTTGTTGACGTCATTTTTTTTATAGAAAATTTTGTGTAGCCTTCGGTTTCATGGCAATGACTAATGAAGCATTGGAACTAAGCAAATGAAATTTGATACGGAGCTAGACCGGTAAACATACTTTACCTTGCGGAAGGAAAGTCTAGTTGGTCCAACCTCCAGTATGTCGATTTTGGTTCCAATCGCGTGTTGAAAGTGATGCACCCCCCACCGGCAGTGTAATTGCCTTATTTGCACCCCATTCAGACAGGAAAGCACAGCTACTGAGCCTACACACTTCCTTCCCATTATCAGCCCCATGTCAAAGAGCGCGATCTCTCCTTCTGACCCGTGAGAGAATGAAACAGGAAGCTGTCAGCAGGGCAGCACTCGTTTCGTATTTGTGAGGTCCCGAGTTAAAATCTTGGTTCGGAGCCGGCCATTTTAACTGAAATTTTCCATTATTTTCCCCACCCCTTGAGCAGTGCGGGGAAGTACCTCAAGTTAGGTCACGGCCGCGTCTTACTACAAATATCTGTTTACCAAATCATGATTTACACAGTGTAACACAATGCAGTAATGGCTGACAGCTACTCAAATCAGCGGCCCTTAACATAACATCCATTTGAATTACATGTATTTACAAATTGTATCAGTACATTTAAAACTGAGGGTGTTCGAGAACAGGGTGCTGAGGAGAATATCTGGACCGAAGAGAGATGAAGTGGCGGGAGGCTGGCATAATGAGGAGCTTCATAACTTGTACTCTTCGCCAAGTATAATTAGAGTGATCACGTCAAGGAGGTTGAGGTGGGAAGGGCATGTAACACGAATGGGGAAAAGAAGAATCCGTATATTTTGGCAGGGAAGCCAAAGGAAAAGGTAGACGTACGTGGGTGGATAATATTAAAATGAATCTTACAGAGATAGGATGGGGTGGTATGGACTAGATTAATCTGACTCAGGATAGGGTCCAGTGGCAGGATGTTGTGAACATCTTCGGGTTGGATATGTGAGCGACTGGTGGTGGCGACCTCTCAAGAAAAACTCAGCTCTATGGAGTTACTTTAGTTGTCAGTGAACTTTAATAATTCATATGTTTTAAACCTCATATATACATACATTGCGAAGTTTCACTTAATGCTTGGTTTCCCACTGATGAAGGTCGTCTTATGACGGATTCGGGTTAAAAAGGTAAAGTTGTAACTGTGCTTAACTAATTAAGCACTTCGCCATGAAAGTGTATGGGGGAGTCGATATATAGATCCACATTTTCTTTACTTTGGCACTAGTTGGAGGTGAGTGGTTAGCTTCACGCCCCGGCCGCTTTATCACCGGGGATAGGAGACTGGGTGGACCCCAGAGCCGGTCTGGACGACGTAGAGAAAAAAAAGTTCTTCACCCTAACGGGTCTCGAACTCCAACCACTCGGTCGTCCAGCTAACCCCCTGAAGGTCGCCTTATGACGGAAACATTTCAATGAAGTGATATAATTTGGCCAGAAAAAAAAATAAAGTATATAATTGGGTGGTGATATATAAAGTGATATTGCCAAAACAAACGGCGTCTCGAGTGGAACTAGATAAAAAGCCAGATAAGTCGTTCCCAAGGATCAGGAGGAGGTACATATCAGGGTCACAGGGACATACAGGGACAGCAGACTATTGTGTGAAGCCCACGAACTGGAAAGTCCCTGCGATGGGTCTCCTTTAAGAACTGCAGCAAGGGGAGTTTGAGACACACCTCGAGTTTACTGCGTCATGCCTCCCTGTGCTCTGGAATATCGATTTATTGGCCTTCAACAAGATCCCGTTCTGCGCCCGGGATATGGTTGCTTCCTTGTCAGTATCACTAGCATACAGTTGGTAAAAATTTAAAGAACGAATAACTCTCACATTGAAGAACTGAAGTTTACTCACGTAATCAGAAAAAAATATTGAGAATGGGGATTCCATTTGCATCCAGAAACTCTTACCCCAACCACTTAAACAGCCCTGGAAAATACGGTGTGAATTTCATAGCATCTTTGGGCGAGGTTTAGTAGGTCCACATTAGGAAGCAGAAAAGTTGCAAATTTTATGTTCATTTGTTCTAAGTACATCCGTTGCTGCATATTACACATACAGTAAATCCCATTGGATTGTATAAGCCACACCTAACCTCACTTTTAAGGCAGACAGATTTCAGGAAAGGAACTATATTTCATTGCAATGCCATATAGGAGCGGTTTCCAAATTTTAATGGCACCCCCACGTTCTTACTTTTGTGTGTATACAGAAGAGCTATTTCAATTAATATTTATAAAGATTTTACAACCGTTATACATTTTTAGAATTACACTGAATTTAACTATACATGTGCCCCTTTCTAACCAGCTCCTCGCACAGACTGAAAACCACAGCCACGAAGAATCAAAATCAACACAGCCTTTTTCATTTAATGTAGAAATTTATTTTAATTCCATTAAAATGCGCACAATCCAAAACAAAATTGTACATGTACAATCTCTATATATTATTACACGCAAGTGACGACTTTTGAAGTGACAGTGTTGTTCTTCGCGAAGCAATGATGGAGAGCTTGCATGGTATCCTGAAACAATAGAGCGTCACATGCATCAGTACTCTGCCCTTCAGAAGCCCTGCAAGATGTAACACGTGTTCTCATTAGTTACAATTTCGAATTCCCTGAAGTATACCAAGTTTCCCACCAATACAAAAGCAATATCCTCCAACTCAGCCTTCTCTTTGCCTCTACAAAAAACTTGAAATGTGATGTCATACGGTCTTATGGGCACTGCTACCAGACTACACGGCGCACTACATTTCACAGCAAACTATGGAACTACTGAAACATTCCTTCGGCACGATGATTAAGTTACACCAATGCTCGTTTAGGTAACCAGGAAATTCCACGTGAACACTGATCATGCATAAAGCTAATGTCAGCAAACATGCTGTCATACTCGTATGTTGGGTTGCATACTCGACAGGCTTACCGCTAAGAAAGTTTCTTCTATTGCTTGTCCTTGGTGCCACCGGAAGACCCCTTCGTTCCGCATGCGCAGTTGGAGCAAGTGCAGCCACTGCCGCATTTGCACCCGGAACCCTCGCATCCTGCGGGTAAACAGACGTTGAGAAACATGAAATAATTAATGCCTTATGCAAAATAAGGGCACGGCACATAACACTACTACAGCCCTAATGACAAATCATTTGAGCTTTTTTTTTTTCGTCTAAATATTTTAAAGGCCACGTTCCGGGCATTATAAACAAATGCCGAGCGGGTTGATATAGCGGTAAAGCTCAAAGACTCCTAATGGTGCTTGGTTCGAATTTCGACCGGAACACCAGAAATTCCTGAGATTCTTAATAGTTCTCCTCAGTTCCGCCAGAAAAATGCCAGGCAGTATTTTCCATTAAGCCATGACTGCTTCCTTCCAAATCCCTTCCAATTCATGCATGTTCTTATCGTTCGACGCAAAGAATCTTGTTACGGCCAGCGTCGTAAAGCAAGCAACAGAAATAAACTTATAATACAGAAGTTTTAACGCTCGCTCTGTTACAATTCTCGGTAGAAATATGAAATCAACTGAAATACACACTCACTATGTATGTAAGTGGATCGGCAAGGACCCCACTATTCGAATTAAACCTACATAACCCAAAGAAACTGATTTCCCAGCTATTCAAGTAACTGCCCGTCTTTTTATGGAACGTGGATGTTCATTACCGTGTTCACAACAGCCACACGAACCCAGTCCCATTCACATCCTATTCATTTGAGATACTGTATCAGATTTGGGGTCCTCGAAGCCTAACTATGAACGATACTCCTGTATTCTGGAAGGTAATGCCGTGTAGTTTGGTAAATCGTAGTAAATAGGAGTAACTTGCTGCCTCAGTCTTCACCTGAATACCAGACTAAACCGCGCCACATACCAAAGGACACCATCCTACATTTAATAACTATCCTACCATCTACGTCTAGGTCTCCCAAATGATCTCTTTCCCTCAGGTTTTCGAAGTAATATTACGTATGCATTTATAAATTCTAACATTCGTGCTACTTGCGTGTTTTTGGTAATACAAATCTCCGTGTTATACACAAATTTTAGAAACATAACCTCAAACACGTCACTTCTTCTCTCCCCCCCCCTCATACTGTACTTGCAGAATGTTGAACCGTTAGTATCGACGTTCATCGAAATAATATGTAAGAATTCAGTTCCTACATCACAGAAAACACACTATTCCTTCATTAGAAAGATTAGACGGTTAATGCTGTAGTTATTGTGAGAATCATATAACTCATGAACCTGCACTGTGTGTTAGAAAGATTAGACGGTTAATGCTGTAGTTATTGTGAGAATCATATAACTCATGAACCTGCACTGTGTGGGCAAGACGCTGAGTTCCTTAATTTTACAGTAGGTGGTACACATACTTTCCACCAGCGTAACAGAGAATCAATATTACTTCATGACAAACAGCGAAGCTTACATCAGTGGTAAGAACAGAGAGTGCCGTGTAACTCACCCTTTCCGCTTCCACAGCAGGGGTCTGGCATCTTGAGCGTTGTTCTTCTGTGTCTGCAGCGAGCTGTAGCACCAGTGAGCACAGCTGTCCCCTTTTATGCGACGGTTCCGCACGACCTGACCTGACTGCTGTCGTGACGTTGCTGACGCGACCTGCGCCGTGTGCAGTAGGCCGTAATGGCAACTTGTAAGTACAATGCCGTTACGTCATCCTACGTGCCCCCTTTCGTCACGGAATGAAACAAATGACAAATATTCCATTGACACTGTAAAGGACAGTGTTTACTACACGTACCACTGGGCGCGCTTTCCCTTCACGGTGTATTTACATGTATCGTATGATTTCTCACAGTAAATGGTGATTGTTTCCCTATGTAATGGAGGTGCAGTGTGCTTTGTGTGATGGAGGAACTGAATTATTAAATATTTTGATACCTCCACCGTAGCCCTGCAAGTCGCAGGAGGCGACGAAACGGGAATCCAGCGCCTGGGGGTGTAACTGGGGCACCATGTTCCTGGGAATATAAATGCGTGGACCTGGCCCCAGCGGGACTCGAACCCGAGAATGACGGCGCTGGTAAGGGCCAGCAGCGGTCATAAGGACTATAACCGCAAGTGTTCAGTTGGAAAATACGGGTAAAATTACTGGTCGTGAGTCTCGAGGGATTGTCGCCAAGACGAACTGATTGGCGGTAAACCGCCAGTCGTAAATAACTCTGATTCTGACTCTGACTCTGCGTCAAATGACTGAACCCTTCAGAGCATAGCGGTAACTATATGTACCACCAGATTTAACATTTAAATTTCGATTCTGCCCACACACCGTGTGTTTCTATACATCCAATTCTCCATACGTCTTCATGGCATAGTACTTAATTAGTTAAGCACAGGGACAACTTTACCTTAACATGATTCTCACAATAAACAGCGACTGTTTCCCTGAACATCAGTAACCGGCTGGGCTCTGTAATGGAGACGTAATGTGTTTCCTGTGTGGTTCGCATTGGATTCTTGCATATTTATATACTTTCGAGGCTTGAAAGACGTAAAACTGAATTCCTATTGAATTCGTCAGTTGCTACGGAGAATGTACTTTACGAGATGATTATTTTGTGTATAAAAAGCAAAATGTTCTTTTGCAGATAAGAGCGAAGGTAATACGTGTAATGTTTTAATATTGCCTTAGAATAAGAGCGACCTTGTGATCTTAAGTAATATATTGATCGCTTAAAATATTATAGCGCTGTTAATTGGGAACATAAACAACAAAATTACGAGGGAGAGTCATTAAATAGGTCACAAATGGAAGCAGTCCAGCTTCATGACAGTATAGGTAGCATATTAATAGCATATTCCTAGAGCTAAGTTAAAGAGATATATTAAAAAATAACGGGACAACCGCTATGATAGAATACGTTGTTTATAAGACTGTGCTGCAGAGGGCCGGAAGGCTTAGGCCTTTTTATATACATTTAGATTTCAATATAAAAAAGTCTAGGTAGCAGACGCATATGCGCATATTCATAGACTGCTTTCAGTAGTAAAAATGGCTACCGTGCTTGGGTGTATATTGTACTACCGAATAGGAGAGTTCTTTTGTGCTTTTTTATGGACAAAAGACTCACTGCAAAAGATATTCATAAAGAAATGTTTCCTGTTTACGGCAGGAAGTGTTTATCGCGTAGAGTGGTTCACAACTGGGTCGATACATTCCCTCAAGGGCGTTCGAAAGTCGCAGATGATGCCCGACCAGGTGCGGAAATGGCTGGCACAGGTGTATCAATGTTGATGGAGGATATGTCGAGAAATAAATGCGGAGATTTTTTTTCCCCCCTTGGCACTACAGCCCCAGTGGGCCTAGGCCTACCTCCATGAACTTCTCCGTTCACTTCGGTTTATCTAGATCTTAGACATATGGTAGGGCTCCTTGGGCGGGTGATCAGCTCGTCGAAAGGCCTCTACCTGTACACAAACACAGAAAAACGCACACACACAAACTAAACATCCATGCCCTGAGTGGGATTCGAACCCACGATCCCGGCTTCCGAGCGAGCGAAGACAGTGCACGCCTTAGACCGCTCGGCTACCGTGACCGGCGCGGAGAAGATTACACTTGGAAAATATAAACGGGTGCACAGACGTAGATGCCGAGATAAATCTTAAATTAACTGGATGTGAGAGCTGGATTGGAGGCAGGTGACCCAGCATGGGATGTTGTGATGTTAATTTGCTGCTGGTCCTCGCCAGCACAGTGATTCTTGGTTCCGAGTTCCAAGGGACCCATGACCCAATATTCTAATGTATAAAAATCCAATTCGTACCTCACAGGAAACACATTACGTCTCCGCTACAGAGCACAACCGGTTAATGATGTTTAGGGTAACAGTCGCTGTTTATTGTGAGAACCAAACGGAACACACAAATGCACTGTGTGGGCAGAATGCAGAATTATGTAATATATACAAATCCAGTCCGTACCTCACAGGAAACACACCCATTAGGTCTCCGCTACAGAGCCCAACCGGTTAATGCTGTTAAGGGAAACACTCGGTGTTTATTGTGAGAACCATACGGAACACATGAACACACCGTGTGGGCAGAATGCAGAATTATGTAATATATACAAATCCAGTCCGTACCTCACAGGAAACACACCCATTAGGTCTCCGCTACAGAGGCCAACCGGTTAATGCTGTTTAAGGAAACACTCTGTGTTTATTGTGAGAACCATACGGAACACATGAACACACCGTGTCGGCAGAATGCAGAGTTCTGTATTATACACGAATCCAGCCCGTACCTCACAGGGAACACACGCATTACGTCTCCGCTACAGAGCCCAACAGGTTAATGCTGTTTAGGGAAACAGCTGTCCCTATGCTCAACTAATTAAGCACTACGCCATGAAGGCGTATTGAGGAGTGGATATACAGAGCCACGTTTTATTGACTTCGCACTAGTTGGAGGTGGGTATTCAGCTTCACGTCCTGGCCGCTTTACCCCCGGAAATACACTGTGTGGGAAAAGTGCATACTTCTCGTTATGTTTAAGCGGGCGGTATATTAAAAAACTATTAGCTTTCCAATTCCAGAAGGATTGTCACACATCAATGGGTCTGCCAGCCCTAGCCGCGCGTGAAGCAGGACAAGATATTGACCTCGGCCGCTCAGTTCTCAAGGCTGATTCATTTGAAACGCAATAACCGCTTTGACTTTGCTGGAAGGCGCCAAGGATCACCCAACGTAGCGTGTGCAGTGGTGGGGCGAAGTCCGAGGCTGGGAGCACAGAGGGATTAGGGCGTGAGTCACACAAGATGCTGTATTATGTTCGAGGATCCACCCCCTGTCTCCTTGTCCTCGTCTTTGGAACATACATCATATTCCTGTCATGTGACATGTATGCCGAAACATGTCCTAGACAGCAATACAACCTGCTCGATAAAACGATGTGTTAAATGTAATACATATCAGTTATAGCGATTTACATAATAGGACGCAACACAAGACGAGTATGCAGGTCGGGCAAATAAGTTCCGAAACTGGTTTCTTAAAAATTTATTTTAAGAGCTGCAGATATTTTCCAAATTAATCTCCCTCCACTTCTTTACGGCGTTTCCAGCGCTTCGGCCACTGTTCCAAACAGTTCTTAAAATCCCGGACAGGAATGTGTGTCATTTTTTAACAGATGATGTAATGTCCTCAAGTCCGAGAAACGCTTTGGTTTCAGTACACTTGAGTTTTGGAAACAGCCAGAAGTCAGCTGGAGCCAAGGCAGGAGAGACTGGCGGATGGTCCATGGCAGAGATGCCTTTTCCTCCTAAAAACTGCGACACTTGAAGAATGTTTCGGCGCGTTGCCGTTGTGAAGAACCAATGAGCGGTCTCTCCACACTCCACGCTTGCGCCTCACGGCACCAGTACAACATGCCCACGCGGTATGTCTGATTAACAGCAGATTAACATTGTTTTGATATTGGACTTTGACATCCGCGACTTCATTGGCCTGGGGCAATTCTTCCATCTCCCTCTCCATGGACCGGAGTTTGGCCCGTTGGCGACTTCTGCAGTTTAACCCTGTCAGCCTTTATTGAGACAGATCGCAACATGGCATACAGAAATACGGTCCGATCCGCGGAGCATGCGCTCGTCATATGTCTGTCTTTTTTCAGCAATTCCAAAATCAGTATGATGGTACTATATATGGGGCCTCGCGCGCCCCTTCGGCCCCTTCACCCCTCCTCGCCTTACTGGCCAACGAGAGGCTGTTGCATTCGTAGTCAATAAGTTAGTGACGTTCTTTTGACACCCTTGATAACTAAAACTGGTGCCACGTAGTCGACAGCAGTGGCGGTGATGGGCGGACAGCAGTGGCGGTGACGGTCTTGCTAGCAGTGGGCCAGGCGACATACCACCAGAACTGGACAATGAAGGTAAAGGTAAAATTGTCATATTTCGATCCGGATTAAATAACCGACTAGCGATGGTTTTTATTGTTGTTATTATTAGTGGGGTGGGACTAAGTCCCTTGTACTGCGGCCACTTCTGGCCTATTGTACCAGCCCCAGATGATAGGTGAGGGTGATTGTGGAGCAATTGGTGGAATGAAGATTGGCAGGGGAAACCGAAGTACTCGGAGAAAACCTGCCCCAATGCCATTTTGTCCACCAGAAATCCCGCATGATCTGACCTGGGATCGAAACAGGGCCGCCGTGGTGGGAAGCCGGCGACTAACCGCTTGCGCCATGGCACGGCCATATTTTAGACAAAGTTCCTGCAACATTGGTACTGTCGGTAAAACAGACGAATATGCGTCACGCAGTTCTATTCCCCATATTTCCGAATCTGAGGAACTGAGCCTGCCAGCAAATCAGTTCAGAGCTTTATCAGTAAGGTACTCGCTTGGTGTTCGTCCTGTGAGTGGGTACAGACACGTTTTATTGCTCTAACTTCCAGGAACCTGCTTCAAGCGGATATGACTCATTTAAACTCAACACATGTTTGAAAATCACTAAATCATCAGAAATAAAACGAATCGGTTACGTCGATTCAAAGCAGTGTTTTATGATTCATTTTTACGGATTTTCTTAACGAAAGAGGCCACGCGGTGTTCGGGCCAATAGTTGAACCCGGAACATCATGTTTGTGGACAAGTGGCTTCGGGCATCGATAAAGCGATCTTTACCTGACTGGCTTATCGCTTAATGAATGATAAACACAAACACATTATGAGTTTATAGTTGATGGTCGCCAATATGGTTAATTTCCAGAGAATAACTTAAAGGTCTGTTGGAGGATGTGACGCCGTGTAGCCTGGTTAATCGTTACGAACTTTTCGGATGAACCTGCCGTTTGTATACGTATCCTAGTGTAAAATCCGTTGACATCAACGGGAATTCTCATCATTCGTTATAGTATAAGCTTTCATGCTGTTAACTTTCCCTGCTTTCTCCCGTTTTTCTTTCCAGTCCTACATGTTATCGATGGATGCGTCGACGCCGACGTTTTATGCCATCTCCCACGAATAGCAAACACAAATAGGCAATCATAAACCGTCTACTTCTAATGTATCTTACACTTCACATATCCACATCAAGATATCATCAGTAGGCAGAGGATAGACACAATATATTGAAACAAAGAGACCGCTCGTTCTTTCGTGACATTCCACGTTACATAACTTACGGATGTTAAAGATGTTAACGCTAGGGAATTAGCTGCTAAGTAATCAGAAATTGCGTCATTTCAGATATTTCATCTCACATTCATTTCTGATGCCTGTATATGGAGAAAGATATGATATACCATACGAATTCTCATCTATGTATGTATGTAACAAGCCTGTTTGAAACTAACTCCATTATGGAACCGCAGGACCCGGCTACTTGTCCCTATCCTGAGCCAGCTGAATCCAGTCCACAGTCTCATACTGTATTTCCGAAGAAACAGTCCTTTTTCCTGTACGTTAAGTCGCTTGTCCGGTTTTACGAGGGAAGTTTTGTACATATTCGGAAGCGTGCTCATTTTGTCCGTCCGTCACTACATCTCTTGCGCGGCGAGTCCTATAGTTTTTATTCTGGCAACCAAAATTTGAAGAAAAAAATGCCTTTGTTACCTTCAACGTGTCTGTCTGTCCGCCTGCGTGCAACCACTCGAGCACCGCTCAGTCGATTTTCAATTAAAATTCTTTCGACTTGCGCATTAAATTAGCAACCAATAGACTTACGTTTCGAATCCTTTTTGGACTCACGCCATGTTTATAAATGCTCTCTCTGGTGGATCAAATCATAACCCTTAGCGAACCATAATACTGTATTGATTAACCTAGTTATTTTTAATATTTTAAAAGTTTAAATGTCAATAGTATATTATTTGATGTCAATTTATTAATTTTATAATAAAATCATATAAAAAGTAAAGCTATGCCTGTAACAGGACGTCGAGGCTCCCATAATTTCTAGACAATAGGCCCACAGATGGCGGTGAGGTTGCCAGCCTTACACGCTGGCCACTCTATACCTGTACTCATTTCTGTTAGAGACTGAGTCCACCCCAGGGCCATAGTGCGACTGGAAGGATTAGGCCAATTGAAAAATCCAATGGCCTGATCGGGAATCGAATCTGCGAGCATAATGCCTCAACCGCATGTCGGGGTTTCAGTGCAGTAGGAGGTAGAATGCTGAGAGATGGGCCTGATTCTTGAGGTTCAGCAATGTTGTACATATCCTGGTATAAGGGTCTCGACTTACGATTTTTCGGTTTATGACCCGTTTTCAGGGACGCATGAAGTCGTACATCCGAGATACGACTAATTAAAGAAAAGTGAGCGAATATGCCAGGAATGTTACAGTGTTTCTGCCTCACACATGAGGCGTGGAATCATAAACATCGCACAGCTGTCTGAGACTGGATTTGGATTTGTGTTCGGTATAAATCTTTCTCCTTCTTCGAGCCTAAAAACTGTCTAAATAAGTTTTTAAAATACAGAAAATACACCGCGATCCCGTTACGAAGACCACCCGGTTAATGCTGTATAAGGAAATGAGCAATGTTTATTGTGAGAACCACATGAAACACACATATGCACTGTGTGACAGAATACGGAGATTTTATCGGAAGTGGAGGGTTTCTGTATTGCATCCTGATTCTGATATGCTGGATTATCATTGCTTGGCAGCATGTTCAACCCGCTGACGCAGTCTGCCCGTGTACCATGGACCGTCGTCCCACGTTTCCAAGATAGTGTGTTTGCACACGGCACTCTCGGGCCAGCCACTGCTGACGGCTATCTCGGTAGTTTTCACTGATAAATCGATTCGGAGCGGTGGCAAGACTGTGATAACTGTGATGAACATGGTTTACGCTCTGCGTGTCCTTCCAGTATCACTTTTAACTTTTCTGGCTCAATTAACACGGAAACAGGTATAAATAATAGCTAACTGCATCCACCCCAACAAAATTGCTTCTGAGAGCGAGGACAGCCAAGCTCAGCTAGTCAACAGACTCTCCGCAGAACAACCAAGGAACCAGGGTTCGATTCCTGGAAGGGGCAAGAGATTTTTCTCTTCTCCTCAGCTTCCAGATCGGCTCTAGGATCCACCCAGCCTCCTATCTAATGGGTACCGGGGGCTCTTTCCCCGGGAGTAAAGTGGCCGAGACGTGAAGCTGACAACTCACCTCCATCTAGTGACGAGGTCAAGAATATGTGGAGTTATGTCACCACTCTTCCATATCTTCATGGTATAGTGCTTGACTAATTAAGCACAGGGACAACTTTACCTTTTTTACCGTTACCAGTCGTACGTAAACTTATTACTTTTTTTAATTTCCACCCTTCTGAATCTGTCTCTGTATACACGCATGGGTTGAACAATACTGGGAAAAGTCCACGGTGTTGTCTTAGATCTTAATTTACTACAAGGGGGGGGTGGTTCATCTTTGAAATATATTTTAATATTATCATTTCAATTAAGTGGGGGCACGCGGTAGCGTTGACGTGCACAGATTTTCACTTCAGTCTTGACATGAACAGATTATTGTGTCATAGTCTCAAGGGAAAAGACTATCTGAAAGAGCCAAGAATAGATAATCGGACAGCAAAATGGATGTCAGAGAAATGCTGTAACTTGCTTGTTATGACTGCACGGCAACAGCTTCTTACTCTTATGCCAGAAAAGCCACTTGAGGTCTCATGCTGATGAGTCACAGGCCTGAAACAATAAAATGAACAGCATTAAGAAACAGACACATTCTGATTCACATGTGAATCGGCATGTACAATTTCAAAGTCGATCCACTTTTAATTTCAACAAAATGTAAAACTTCTATGTGGCTTGCAATGAAAAATAAAATGGTTACATAACATTCCTGCATGATAATATCTGTCACTTTGCCCCCCACACAAAAAAAACACGTTTTTTGGTATTCTCAGGTTCAGTTTTTGCCTCAAGATTAAGAATTACAATGCAATGGTAAATGTGTGAGACTCTTGACAAGTTTGTCAATACAGATCAAGTATTTGCTGGTATACATACTGGCCTAAAGAAATGGTACTAATAATACCCATGTATTAAATCAATTTTGTTCATACATATCTCCATATTAGAACACTGTAAAAATACATAAAAATAGAGACTTTAGCTGCTTAAAAATGGGAAATTAATTTCCATTTCCACATTTCTGTCCAACGAAAATTCCAAGTCAATAATTATATTCATTCATTCATTCATTCATTTCCTTTATTTTCCATATATATATAATGCTGTGCTCTACATTTCAGTTAGAGACAGAAGACCATGATATCCATAGCCACAATTGTAATGTTTACTGTTTCACACACTTTGATGTGAGTACAGCTTTTATAAAATGCAATTATCTAGATCAGATTGTTAGTGGGGACCAAATATTCGTTCTGGAAACTAACTGGAAACTAAATGGAACAAAAATACACTGATATNTGATATGTTGGGATTTTGGACTTTATCCATCGTCCTGGTTTTTAAAATAACAAATAAAAACACGACGTTTCGGAAACAGATCCAGTTTCCGAAACGTCGTGTTTTTATTTGTTATCTTAAAAACCAGGACGATGGATAAAGTCCAGAAACCCAATATATCAGTGTGTTATACACCATCGTCAGAATCCTATAGTAACTACTTGGAACAAAAATATTCAAGCACTATAACAAACATCAAGAACAATCAGCTCATAAAATGAAAATGCTGATCTTCACCAGAACCTGAGTCATGTATCAGTTCCATAATTACAAAAAAAAAGTGTTAACACTCTGCTCAACAATAAAATATGGCTATAAACCACTCTAAAGACTGTGCAAGCCATGGAGAAATGATCGGAGTCAAAACAAACTTCCATACTGAAAAATTGGCAAAGAAAGTAATTCAAACAGTGAAGCTTCATTACTTACAGTTCACTATGACCAAGCTAATACCAATACAGAAAAGTGCTTTACATAATATTTGTACCTACTTTTAAACTCTCCTACAACACCAAATTTCATGAGCCAAATACAAACTCATCTATACTGTGAAGTGCTGTTGCACAAGTACCTGAAATATAATTAATCTTTTCTTCTAACAGATAACGAATCATTTAAACATGCATAACTTTTCTAAAAAGTCCTTCCCTCTCTCTCCAACATACGATCCCATAATGGCATACTTCAAAGTCTTAGTTTCTAATATGAATTTTAGGAGTATTCATTATTTTACACATAAAAATCAGCACCTCTAACTTTGTCATCACGTGACATATCCGTTTCGTTCCACAGCATACTAACTGTGAGTCTGCGAATTCTTTCCGTTACAGTGACGGGCTTACATTTACCGCCACCTCGGAGCTGAAGCACAGACATGTTCAGTCATACCCCAATTGCAGAACTGCAGCTGCACTTCTTCTAATTAAGGTCAATTCATTTTAATCAGGAAATATCGCTTTCACACGCGATACGAAATTTTGACATACAGTGCAACAATTTTAGCAAGGTAGAAGACACCTGATGATGGCCGTATATAGCCGAGCCATGTAATGTTGAGGAAGGGTGACTATATAATAAGTTGTATTTATGACGGAAATATATGTGTGAAGTAAATGATATATTAGTGCACAAATCCCACTTGACCAGACCCGGGGTCGAACCCGGGCCGCCGCGATGGGAAGCCAGCGACTAACCGCTTGAGCTATGGCGCATCCCTTTCGAAAGAACTTACCCTGGATCCAGACTCCTTCGTCTCAAGAGAAATTCTCTCTCAAGCCAAATCTATTTTGTCCTGCCTACCATAGTCTGGGTGGCTCTTGCTCAGTTAAATGCACAAAAACGAAATTAGCAGCTCCGTGAACCTTTCGTACCATCTTAGGAAACAAATGAATCACTGAAGCGAGTTACAGAACAGCTGACACTAGGAAAGCATGCAGCAACGCAATTGTGAGAAATTGGCATGTTCCCTTGTCTGGAAATTGAGGTTCTCAGTCTCCCCGTGAGTTGCGTTGCCGTTTCCTCAATTTGCACTGTTCCATTCAGCAACATGTGTTCAACTTGGGCTGATAACAATTCTCGGAAATCGCGGTAGCGTTGCAGTTGCCAGTTTCCAAGAAGTCATGAAAAATAGACGGCTCCCAAAATCGTTCCTAATACAGTACACCCTTCATAATTCGGATTAACTGGGGGAGGTTAGTTGCTGGCTTCCCACCACGGCGTCCCGCGTTCGGGCAAGTGGGATTTGTGGTGGACAAAGTGACGCTGGGGCAGGTTTTCTCCGAGTACTTCGGCTTCCTTTGCCAATATTCATTCCACCAATTGCTCCACAATCACCCTCACCTATCATCTGGGGCTGGTACAATAGGCCAGAAGTGGCCGCAGTACAGGGACTTAGTCTCACCCCAGTAGCAAAAAATAAAACTGGGGGAGGTCATCCGGATTAAGCGATAATCCAAATAAATGGAGCAAAAGATAGTACTAAAAAACTTACGGAGCAAATAACTGCAAAACTTAATGACACGAATAGTGCTGATGAGAAAAATATCACTGCAGCAATTTCTTCCTCTGACAGAAACTGAAATCCAGGGTCTCATTCATCCAGCTCAGATCTTTTCTATCATGGTTTAAGTCTCTCCAGCTGCCCTCAACACAGTCTGAAAGCCCTTTTGCTCCTAAATCCGATGTGTCTTTTAAAGTATGTAGTCAAATACGAACATAATTTTTCATTTTTCATATTTCGATCCGAATTAGCGAGGGTATACTGTAATAATCTTTTTCAACGTAATTTGTGTGTGAAATCAGTGGATTTCGCCGTAAATTCGGGTCTGCGCAATACCCTTTGCACATCACACTTATCTGTAATGAAGTTAGTGGGTGAGATATGCTGCACCTTCCACCAAGATAATATTCTTTATCAGACAAAGCCTTCTGATGATGTTGAAACAGGTCTGTAAATTCGTTTGGGCTTGAGCTGAGCAAAGCTGTAAACTCCAGCCCGCAGTTCGGTTCTTTAGAAACGAGTTACTTCCGTTACTATCTGTTGGACGTCTGACCCTGCCCGTTCAGTAAAAGCGGGCAAGGCTTCCAAAATGCCACGCGTTCACAGTCTGTTTGCATTGTTAGTGTTCTTAGTGTTTCTTTCAGCTGGATTTACAACTGTATTCGCTGAGGATAGTGGTTCGGGTCATGATGAATCAGTTAGTGATGTTTCATCTGAAGCGAAATACGCAGGTAAAACTGAGACGCAAATTGATACCGATGAAGCGTTAGAAGATGACGATAAAGATGCGGCACTGAAACCTTCAGAAAAGTTTAAAGCACGTCATCATGAAATTGAATTAGTGGAAGATGTGCCAGAAACGATAGACAGAAAGGAAACAGACGCTGAAGGCGTTCCTGATACCCCCGAAACGAACCCGAGTGATGATAGGACAAGATCAGGGAATTTAGATGTCTACTATGGTAAGTCAAAGCGACGCACCAACGACAGTAAAAATGTGTATCAGTCGTAACTAGGGATGTGTTTTATATGGTGATAAAGCGAGGCACACAACGTGATTGTGGCTTACAAGATGAAAACATACAGTGCGTTTTCTAGAGAGCACAACTGTGAAACGAAATCCTACCTTGCGGGTCGGACCGATTTGAAGAGGTAAGCGTCCGACTTTTATTGTGCCTGATTGGTGGGTATGCAGTAATCCACTGAGCCGGTCAAGGTGGCCGCGCGGCATGCGTCAAGACATGTAACAGTCAAGACACGATTTCTGCAACATGACGCAAAGAAAGGAAAACAGTTGAAACGAATTATTATGAAAACCGCATGACGCCAGTCTGAGTCATGATGCTATGTCAGCTTCATGCTGACGAATCACGAATGAAGCAAGACTGCATCATTTATCTCATGTCTTGATGCTTGTCTTGACGTAGCTGGTGTGCGGCCGCCCTAAGGCATGAACTGTGGGTCGTGGGTTCCAATTCCACTCGAGGTATGGATGATTGTTTTCGTTTATTCTGTGTTTGTGCTGGTCTGTGTATAGGTAGAGGCTTTGCGACGGGCTGATCCCCCGTCCAAGGAGTCCTACCGACTATGTATAGGATTACGAAACTGAAAAAAAAAAGCGGCCAGGGCCCAACAAAGGGCTGTAGAGCCACTGATGAATGAATAATTCACTGCATTCTTAATATTGTCACGTGTATGAGTGACTATAGACAGAGTTTTGAATAATTGCATTTATTGACCACTTACAGATCGTAACTACAAATACCTACAACACTATCGCTAATTTCCACACTTTACAGTTCACTACAGCACACGCTAAGTCTTTTCCAGCTTGCAGTGTCTGTACTAGATGTTTCCTGGTAACAGCTTCTAACAATGGTTATACGTCTTTTTTCGTGTTCAAACCCTCTCTGAACGGCGGCTTCCCTTCCAACTGATACTCGGCCATTTCACACCGACCTCCTATTCTTCTACTCACCAACTGACTCAGCTCTAACCTTGCCCCTTGCTTATAACGGGAAAGTGTTTACCGAACCGTTCCCTAGCAGCGGCCGTCTGTTCTTCTTTATTAAAAATCTGCTGCCTAGCAACGGACGCCGTTCCGTTCTCTGTTTCGCTTCAGTTGTTAAGAATTGAATGTTGTTTCAGAGCCATTCTTGCAACGGCTGTTTCTCTGGCTCCACAGTTCTTGCCTTGAGCAAATATGCCACAGAATGATATACGTGTATAATTTAGTTCTGTACGTTGTACCTCAGCTGTCTCGTGGGCTCTTAACCAGCCTTCATGAAAAGGTAAAACGTAAAGGTATCCCTGTAACAGGCAGTGGAGGTCCATAGGGTTGTGAGATGTTGAAGTTGCCACATTTTCTCTGGACAGTCGGCTCATAGATGGCGGTGAGGTTGTCAGCCCTACGCACCGGCCCCCCTTTACCCCCAAGAATATTCCTGATACTCATTTCTGTTAGAGGCTGAGTCAGCCCAGGGCCGTAGTACGGCTGGAAGGATTAGGTAAATTTAAAATACAATGAACTCATCTGGATTCGATCCCGCGACCTTCCGGCTTGTAGCATAGTGCCTCAACCATCTAGGCCACGAGGCCTTCATGAAAAATGATCCAATATGTAACCAAAGCCGACCGTGATTTAAGGTTTTCACGTCGGTGAAAATTCATAGTTAGATCTGGTTACATCTTGTAAGGTAGTAGGCAGTTAATTGACGTTTCGGGAGAACCAGCCACCTCCATCTTCAGGGTAGAAGTGAAGATGGAGGCAGCTGGTTCTCCCGAAACGTTCTTAACCACCTACGAAACTATACGGTGTCATAACCTAAAATACCACAACATAACCAGTGTTCGCGGACGTACAGACATACATATTTTTCATAATTCACTCTACACTCTGCTACGGGAACGTACGGTCATATCACGTGGGCAAGTGTCCGGGAAAAAGTGACGGCTTTTTATTGAACTTTAATCGTGACCAGTCGAACAAAATGTATGTGAAAGGTTAAGCTCCTGTGCTTAATTAAGCACTATGCAATGAAGACGTATGGGGGAGCGGAGGTATAATTTAATGCATTATTAAACTCGGCAATAGACTGTTTCTATGTGGAATATTTCAGTTCTCTTGAATTTATTTCTCGAAACATAGCGTGACCCTCAGGTGTGAGTAGAACCTGAAATATACTAAAGAGGATTATATTACTACGTGTCCACGGCCCCAGCAGAAATTTGATTTTAATTTATTCGAACGCGATAGCTTCCGTCTTTCAATTAATGTTACGACATAAAAATAAGAATATACGAAACTGTAATTCTGCCTGTGATTCCGTATGGGTATAAAACTTGGCCTTTTGACATTAAGGGAGGAACACAGACTGAGGGTGTCTGAGAACAGGGCGTTGAGGAGAATATTTGGACCGAAGAGAGATGACGTGACAGGAGGATGTAGAAAACTGCATAATGAGGAGCTTCATAACTTGTACTCTTCTCCAAGTATAATTAGAATGATCAAGGAGATGAGCGGGGCATATAGAACAAATGGGGGAAAAGAGGAATGCATATAGGATACTACTGGTGGGAAAGCCAGAAGGAAAGAGTCCACTAGGAAGACCAAGATGTAGGTGGGTGGATAACGTTATAATGGATTTTAGAGATATAGAATGGGGTGGTATGGACTGGATTTATCTGGCTCAGGATACGAACCGGCGGAGGGCTCTTGTGAACACGGTAATGAACCTTCGGGTTCCATAAAATGCTGGGAAGTTCTTGAGGAGCTGCACAACTGGCGGCTTTTCAAGAAGGGCTCAGCGCCACGAAGTTGAAACTGATATGTAAGAAATAATTTCGGCGCCATGTTTCCACAGGGCGTGGTACACTCTTCATTTATCTCGTCGAGACGCCATTTTGTTGTGACATGGAAGACGTTATCTTTATTTTTCATTTCACTTCAGTACGTAGATATCAAAACGTAGTTTAGTGTTGTGTTTTGTAAAATATTATAACAATTTTTTTAAACACCATGGCGTACATAAGGGCCTGCAATGAAAAGCAGTTTCAGCTGTTGAATTCAAGCGGCTAAGCCTTATGAAAACTACCATAGGCTTGATCATTAAATACAAGCATGGGCTTGGTGTGGTCTTTTCTTCATGTGTTTGCTATGGGCGAGATAACTGGCCCAGGACATCTCAGCTTACTAATCCTACACACGTCAGCAAGTTCAGCGCTGATATCACCTGCTGTTATCTGGGCTTGGTATTTCGTGATAACCGGACAAATGAAAATGGATGTTTTCAAACCGTTGGTAGCGACTCAGTGAGCTAAAGGCATGGCTCTATTAGACTGATGGATATTATTAAACTACCTCACGACTGTTAAAACTGTAGCGGTTATCTGACGTCAACTGGCACGAAAGGTTTATTGCTGTATCTCGAAGATAGGGGCAGCAGGTTCCTCCGAAATGTTGATAATGCCTACCAAACTACCACGAATGTTCCTGGGGTGTAAAGGGCGGCCGGCCGGCGCGTAAGGCTGACAACCTTGCCGCCATCTGTGAGCCGATTGTCTAGAAAATATCGGAGCCTCGACATCTCACAACCCTATGGGCCTTCAAGGCCTCTTACAGGAATAGCTTTACTTTCTTTGCATCTCAGAAGACCGCAATGTAAATAAGCGGGGATGATCGCATTGAGTTTAATTGAAAGGATTTGGGGAGGAAACGGTCGTGGCCTGTTTCAATCTGTTATATGTTAGGGTCTCATGATAGTGAGTATTAATAATAGCGTCTTCTGGATTTTAACGCCATGTAGGTCGGAGAGAGTTAGACGTTTCGGAAGAACATGTTGCCTCCATCTTCAGGGTCAGTGTAAATAATGGAACAAAGCTAAGCTTCCACCCCTGCTTCTGATGCTTCATTGCATGGTTTACTTTTCGACACTGAAAATAGAGGCATGGAGGCGGGGACATTGTATGGCCTGAGCTACTGACAGCATCGTTAAACAAACCACAGATAAATAAATAAATAACCAAAAAGGATCAGCTGTCTGTGTGTGTCCTAGGCACTTTGGCCAGACTCTGAAGCTCGAAAATAATCCAAATAACATTTAAAAATTATGTGTCTACCTCACAGAAAACACACTGCTTCTCCATTACAAAACCAACCAGTTAATGTTGTTCGGGAAAATAACTGCATGAGGGGCAAAATCAAAGATGATTTTATGCTAAAGCGGGCGGTACACTTTGTTCTGAAGCGTTAAACTAAGCACTCATTTACATCCAGTGACGAGTAAAGCTGTCCCTGTAACAGGCCGTGGAGGCCCACAGGGTTGCGAGACGTTGTCAGCCCTCCTCACCGACCACCCTTTACCCCCAGGAAGATTCCTGGTAGTCATTTCTGTTAGAGGCTGAGACGACCCCAGGCCATAGTAACTCTTTACTTTAACCCATTTGATAAGGACACAAGGTTGTGTGGCAGAGCAGGCTGACAGTAGGGGTGTTTGTAACCTCCGCGCTTGGGAGGAACCGCTGTGTCCTTAGCTATTGAAGTTCGTGCATCGTGTTCTGTATAATCTGTCCAGCAAAAAGCATTTCCTGCATTACTGTTCAAGCCATGGAACGTACTGGGTGTAGCATTACTGATTCGAACTGCATGCAACATTTGGTACGCAGATAGACCGTAAAGATAGCTATGTATCACATACGGAATAATAGTCACAAGTCAGTAGTTAAGAAACATGGTGACAATGTGAAACTTTGAAGTTGCACCTGACACATTTAACGCAGCACTCTGTTTTCAGACTGTAAAGACAACAGGTTTGGCCCTCCAACCCATCGACTTGGCCCAAGAGAAAGCGCCTATGTCATCACGGAGACTCGTCTTAGGGAGATCCGCAGCGAATTCCTGTACTGTTTCTTTGATAAGGGTGGCGATGATGGCAATGGTGACTACCAGCAAGACATCCACAACTCTGTACCTCAAATCCACAAGAATTTCAACTTCCAACTGCCTTTCTATGGGTTCCGGTTTAATTATACCAGAGTATGTAATTTGAAACAACAGTTGTTTAGGTGTATAGTTTACATTTATGTTAAGCACAATAGACCACTGCAGGTCGTGGTGCAAGGGCCGAGAAGGCCCACCCCTTATACATTCATTCATTACATTTACGTGAGCATTTATCCCGCTTCTGCTGGAAGGTGTAGGTGATTGGTTTGTGGTCGGTGAGGATGGTGAAGTGATGCGCTTCCAGCATATGGCGGAAATGCTTGACTGCTTCATAGATAGCCAGTAGCTCGCGGTCGTAGACGCTGTATTTCTGTTGGGCCGGGTTAAGTTTCTTTGAGAAGAAGGTGAGGGGCTGCCAGGTGTTCCTTACGCGTTGTTGTAGCACGGCACCCATGGTGGACGTGGAGACAGCTGTGACGAGTGCAAGTGGCGCGAATGGATCCGGGTGGGCCAGTAGAGTGGCGCGTGACAAACTCGCCTTGCACTCTTCGAATGCCTTGTGGGGCTCCGGTGTCCAAGTGATGGGGTGGGAGCCCTTGACTTTGGGTCCGGAGAGGACGTCGTGCAGTGGTGCCTGCGTGGTCGCTGCGTGGGGCAGAAATCGCCTGTTGAAGTTCAGCATGTCTAGGAATCGTCGGAGCTGACTGGCGGTCTTCGGAGGGGGCAGTCCTGGAGATGGGCCACTCGGTCTTCCAGAGGTTCGGAACCCTCGGCGGATACTTTGTAGCCGAGAAAGGTGACCTCAGGTGCTCTGAAGACGCACTTTGACAGGTTGATAATAATCCCATACCTCTGGAGTTGCTTGAAGAGAGCACGTAGGTGTTGTTCGTGCTCTTCGAGTGACTGGGAGAAGACAAGGATGTCGTCTAAGTATGCGAAGCCGAAGTCGAGTCCCCGTAGAATGTCGTCCATGAAACGCTGGAAGGTCTGGGCACATTAATAATTGCTAAAATATTTATCATATAATTTTGCTTTGCTAAAATACCTTTATTCCTTCTTTAATTTTTATATAATAGGCAATAATATATTTGTTACTTAATAGCTTGATTCTCCCTTTCTCGTTTGAAACTTATTATTTAATACATTATTTTGGATGTAATTTATTTTAGATGTAGATTGTAGACTGCGTATAACTTGAATCATACATCAAAAACTTTGGGGGTACAAAGTTGAAGAGAAATTATATCTGGGGGTACGTGAACAAAATTTGAATACCGCTGTACTAAGGCATTAAACTTTTTAGAATAACAATATGAAATAACTAGTGCTGCTATTTACAACCTATAAACTATTTTCGGCAGAGGAGGACAGTATAATACTGGCTGCTGTTTACTTCTATTTGTAACTACTACAACCTCTGACTGTAACATACTGTCACATGTATGGAGTGACTATACTCGTAGATGGGGTTTGCATTGATAATCATATTTACTGAACTCCTATGACTCATAAATACAAATAAGGATTATGCTGTCATTGTTCTACACATTTGACAAATCACTACAGAACAAACTAGGTCTTCTCAGTCTGTTAGTGTTCACCAGCCATTACTTGGTAGCAGCTTCCAATGGTGGACATTCCCCTTCCTCTGGGTACATGAACTGACCCCAGCTCCAGCTACCGGTTTCTCACAGCGACAGCTAACCGCAGTTGAACCCCAGTGGTTATCTAATTGCAGATCCTAACTTGTTCTGCTTATAACATTTTGGTGCAGACTGCACACAAAACATCTTTCCTCTGTTGCTGTTTATGGGCTGCTGCCTAGTGGTATAGTTGCTTATTTTGCAATCGTTGCATAGCAACAGGTCTACATGTCACAATTTGTAATGGCAGGGTAAAACTGTAGCATTTTATGAAAAAGGATATGTTTTCTCTCCTGTTTCTGCTCTATTATCATTAAGTATATTTTAACACAAACACCGTTTATTTTAATTTTGTTTATACAGTTGTGATTTGTTTGTTGTGCAGCTTTCCATGAATGGGTATCTTGAGTTCAGTGATCCACCAGAGCACTACACGTACCCCCTGGTCTTCCCAATAAAGGAATGGCCCAAGAAGAATGACCCAGCCTTCATTGGGATCTTCTTCAGCAAATCTCGTATTGGCAAGATCCGGAATGAAGATGTTGACCAAAGGAGGCCAGGAGTGTACTTCCGCCTAGAGAGAGATCTGCAGTCTCGTACTGACCAGTTTGGTGTCGAGATGAGGGAACGCCTGAAATGGGACATCCGTGAAGGAATAATTGGGGCTGACACCTTTAATCCCAAACATGCTATAATTGTCACATGGAAAAACATGTCATTTGCTGGTGGCATTGATAATTCACTATACAGAGTAAGACTTTGCTCTTAAGACTGTGGTTTGTGGCATTGTATTATGTTCAAAGTAAAACCAATGTAACTGTCATATATAGCCACAGTAATATGAGTATATACTGTGTAAAGTCTCCTGTATTACAATATACAGTGTCGTCAGCACCCTGCTCTCAAACACCCTCAGTTTCTGTTCTTCCTTGTGAATGAGAGTTAATCTTTTTAACATATAAATTTAAAATATGGACTTTAGGAACTGTATTCAGCTTACTGTTCATAGTCTGTCACTTGTCTCTTGTCCCTATTTGCTATGAGATTAGTCTCCTTAAAATGAAAGTTAAACAGGTCAGTTGGTGACTGGCTGCTCACAGTTTTCTATACAACAGATGTACCAAGAGGTTAGAAATCAGGTTTCAGTTGCAGGATAATCTGTGGGATTTTGTGGTGAGCAGAGCATTACTGGGGCAGGTTCTCTCAGCTCTTCAGTTTTTTCCTGCCAATTATCATTCCCACGTTGCTCAGTACTCACCTATCTTCAGGGGCTGGTACAATATGCATATTTGAGGCTGCAGTCTCACTGCATTCCTACATCTGAGAGGGTTAAATTAATTATTTGGTTTGGGGTACAGGTTAAATCAAATCAGCTGTTCTTCTAGCGCCATTTCTGTCTTAGAAATATCTATTAATGAAAAGTTTCCAAATCTCTTCTCTCTTCTCACAGTCTTTCCTCTTCAGTTTCTTGCTGTCATTTAATACTTAGTAGAACCATTTTACTCTTGGTCATCCCATAGAGCTATTCCTTTGAATTTTATTTCTAATGCCTGTCTTGGTATCCTTTCTCCATTTATTCTTTTTACACAGCCAAGCCATTGTAATAATTTCTGTTCCAACTCTGTTAAAAGATTTTAAACTACATCTCCTTATTTAAGAATTTTATTTCTACATCTGTTCCTTTTGTTTCTCCCTTAATACTTCTCAAATGTAACAGCTCCTTTCTTGTTTCAGACAAATACTTACCAGCTGGTGCTGGCCACAGATGAGGTTTATTCATATGCCATATTCAATTATGTTAATTTACAATGGACCAGTCACACAGAAGCTGGCGGTGACACAACAACTGGAGAGGGTGGTGTGCCTGCATTTGTGAGTATATTTTTTGCTAGCTAAGTCTGTCAGAGGTCATGAATTTGGAGCAGTCCCACAACTCCACCTCTGCCATTCTTCCATCACTGTAGCTGCCAAACAGTCACTTCACTCTTACCCACAGTCCTTCCACTTACATACCACTCACTGCTCGTAACTCCAAAGAGAGACAAAAGAAGTTCTGTTCCACAAAATTTAATATGCCACCGCTTTCAGCTTGTCATTTTTTCAGATTGGATTTAACGGAGGAAATGGGACTCAGAGCTTCGAATATAAACCCTACTCTCAGGATTCAGTTTTACGAGACCTTGTCGGCAGAGGCTGGACTAACGGCTTCCCAGGAAGACATATTTTCCGCATTGATGAGAAAATCATGGTTGGAAATTGCAACAAAGATATTGGTATGCTTATCTTTCTTGTTACACTTTTTTGAAAGAATTCGCTTTCCTCTATCCATCTGCTCTTCAGATGGATGACATCTATAGTGTTAGATTTTCTGAGTGTATGTTTCTTTGGTACAACCTTTGATTTCCCAGTAGTACTTAAAAGTGCCTGGCATGAAGTACAGCAAACCGTTACTAATCTGGTTACAGTTAATCTGGATTAAAATATGAAAAGTGAAAAATGCTGTTAACAGTTGAGTACATTCTTTAAAAGATACACAGGATTTAGGAAGCCAATTGTCTGTTCAGACAAAACTTGACAGTTTCTTCAAACCTGCATTATTACGTTCCAAAACAAGTACAACCTCTGAGGTTTCGATCAATGAATGAATGTATCGTCTTTTTATAGTTTTCATGTAAAGGCTCTACAGTGATATTTTATTTATTTATTTTCATCAGCACTACTTATATCATTAAATTTTCTATCTGTATTCAAAGTTTTTATTTGTCTTTTAGGACTACCTTTTGTTTTAACTAATTAGGTTATTTGCTTAATATGGATCACTCTTCCCCCATTACTCTGGATTAGCAAGGGTTTAATGTATGTGTGTAATAATTTTCTGTACTCATCCTGCTGATATTTTCAAGTCTCCATTTTTAACCCATTTCACTGCTGTGCCCCTGTACTGGGGTTTTACATACAGAGCCAGCCATTTCCCCACAAAAACTTGAGACCAAGGTGCTACATTTGAAATGCAAATGAAAGATTCATTCATCAGTAATCGGTCAGACGACAGGTCCACAGTCTCTTCAAAAACAGTTCCTCCAAAATGAAAGATAAGAAGCCAAATACAATGTGGTATCGCTGTTTCAAGCTTTGGCACACTACATCTAAAGTTCTGTAATTACCTATAATACAGAGTGCAGTGATTGATCCTTTATGAGAACAGCAAGCACACAAAACAAATGACATGTAACAGTACGCAGTTTATAGCTTCTTCATGTGCAGTTCCAGCTCAAATCCCGAGACTTCACGAAAGAGCCATTGGAGCAGGTTTCTCTGGGAGTTTTCCCACGTTAATTATCATTTCACCATTTCTGCATATTCCTATATCACCACACCTCAGATGCATGCAATAACCCTAACCAGACACCACATTATCACATACTCAGTCCTTTTTAATTTTCGGCCTTTACCTCCGATAAAGCAATTTATTTATTAGTGGGAGTGACTTTGTTAGATTTAAGTTCTGTCTTGAAGCTGTTACTATAAAGAGCTGGTTTCTCATTTAGCCTACTCTTTGACCCTCAAGATGGAGGTGGTATGTTCTTCTGAAACTTTAAGAACTATTTGTCCTTAATTCAGTTTTTACACATGTACCCTAATATCACAATGATTCCATTGCAGCGGGAGCAAATCTTCTGTTAATGTTTGCTCCAGAGAGTGGTAACATGTTGGGAGGCACTGTGGTTAACATTACTGGGCCCTGTTTTGTTCCCGGAGAGAAAATTCAATGCAGGTAATGACAGTCAACAGCAATACTGACAGAAAGGTTTCTGATGATAGTGTATAACACTTTTAATTTGCATTTTGGTCACTGTCACAGTATTTTCAGACTGCAGTGTTTCAGAAAATTGTTCTGTTTTCCTCACCAGGTGGCAGGATAAAGTAAGGAATCCTACTATTTTGAGTCCCAAGGCATAGGCAGCCTCATACCCTATCCCAGGTTGTCATGGGAATTTACTTTCAGGATAACCATGAACTAAGAGGCACAAATGGAGGCCAATTTTAAACAAGATTTTACCAGATAAAATGTCAAGGAAAGATATCATATCATTAAAATGCTCTTGTGTATATTTATCAGAATTTGTTTTAAATGTAGCAATCATTTTAAATAACCAACTATGCACACAAAACTTTCCAGGAAAGTTTCAGAATTCAGATCTCATTTTCTTCCAGCAATATTCATCTTATGAACAGAAGCTCAGTATAATGTATGCACTCACTACCATCTTGAAATGACTGTCTCTTGTTTTTCAATAATAAACATTTCCATTATTTGACCTCTAGGTTTGATGACACAACAGTAACGGGAACAGTAGTGGATTCCAACAGAGCCATTTGTGTACAACCATTTATGATGGCTGAGGGCTATGTGCGTTTTGAGATAGCAACTGGAGTATCAAAATTCAACTGGAAAGGAAAATTCTTTGTTGGTAAGTATGGTTAAGTCGTTGCTAAAATCTCAACAAGACTACAAACTGCATGGGTGTGAAGACTAGCTGAACTTAGTTATGTATTCAAGGTGGAAGTCATTTTTGTCATGATCTTTGATACGGAAACGCTGGGGAAAACATGTCACGCTGCAAGGGACTGTGCATGGGGCTTCTTATTCTTCTCCGGAGTGGTAAGGTCATCGATTAAATTGTCAACTTTTCTGTTTTATACTGTGGACCTAATAGGGAACACAGAAATATAAGGAAATTTACTCCATATTCTTACCAATATGTATGGTAGCCACTGCCATTAAACTGATGTGCAAGTGTTATGGCAGAGTTTCTGGATGAGATTCAAATCCTCATCCCCAGTTAAGTAAACTAAACTAAAATTTAATTTCTTCGTTTGNCTTTATAAAATGATTAAATTGTAAGTATGTCATGTATAATAATAACATTTATATATTAAAACTTCTCAAGATTTATTATCTATACGTCGCACTTCAAATTCGTGAGTTACGTCAATCCTCTCCTATGGGAGTACTTTTCCTATATTCTTGTGTATATTGTGTCCTTCCTTGTGACTGCGTGCCTTATAGTCTTCATTTGAGTGTTATTCCTTTTTAAAATTTGGCTGCTATATATACTGTGATATTGACAAGGAAAGTAACGATGTCCCAGGGGGAGGTGGGTACATCTGTTTGTTTTTGATAAAACAGAACAGAAGAGAGCAGTTTTAACAGTTTCTCAACAGAGAAATGAATGTGTTACAGAATTTCTCTTCTGTTCATGCTTTCAAAGAAATGTTTGCTACTTTCAGAGACTCCAGCCACAGCAACAGATAGAATATTTTTTGAAGGGGACTCTGTCCATGAAAGGGCTCCAGCTGAGATTAGGATTTCTTGGAACAAACACAATTTAACCACCAGTGAAAGTGCGCCTATCAAGATCTCACTGTGGGGATATAAGGAAACAACGATTCGCCCAGAACTGCTGTACATCGACATGATTGAGGTTGGTTATCAGAACCTGCTCACTCATATGGCTAATGTTACTCACAATGATAATATTACTGGCAATTTTAAATATGGTTTCAGATAAGATCAGAGCAATGGAGATAAGGGAAGAAGGCTGAGTTTAGCAATATCAATTAAGTAAAATGTATAGAATACATAAAGGTGTATAAATTCACACTAGAAATCACAGCAATGTGTATTCCTAATTTTTGCCAATTTGATATAATAATTATTATGTAACTGCTCAGAATTTTGCAGTTAATGCAAAAATACCATCCGTCTTTACACAGAAATTTTAAAATTACAGTGTTAGGCATTTCAAATAATGTTTCCAGTTCCTGCCAAAATAGTGACAAGTACAGTCCATCTGTATGGAATCCTGTTTCTCTCTCTAGAACCAACTGTGGACCATTATACATGGCCGAGCAGACACACTTCTGAGAATGCTATGACAGAAAGTTGTCTCACCAGACATTGTGATGTAAAGGGTCGGTTGTCATTTCTTATTACAGGAGAGCACAGTGAATTCTGGCAGTTACATCATCTCACCGGGCAACTTCAGATCACGCTCTAATCCAGGAACTGATAATCTGAAATTTGGATTTATTCACATCAACCTGACCAATCCAACACAGCATGCAGGCCTTACGGTATCTCCGTAAGTACACGAAGCTTGGCCTGTGCCAATTAATTGGACGATAAGTTAGTAATTGTGTGCCTAATGTAACAGTTTTTGCACCTTTCGTCCATCATCTTCACTTATCTTTGAAGCAGTAAGACTTGCGGAAAAAAGTGTGTCAGTCATGATACGTGTATTACATTTTTCTCTACAGCTTTTATCTGAAACATTCTTTCCTCCAGTGAACAGCGAGTTATGCTTGAGAAGTGTGCAGGAACCAATACATATCTTATAAACAATCGGTTACTGTAATCCAGTTTCAGTTACAATTAGATTGTATTAGCACATTTTAGCAAAACTCCCCACAATCAAATTTCATGAAAATTCTTCACAATGAACCATCTGAGTTAGGCATGTGAAATTTGTTATGGGGATGGATTACAAACATGCGTACATATGATGTATAGAATATTGTCTGTAAGTCAACAGTCATGAATATAGCAACATTGCCTAACTCTGAGTTTATAGCCAACAAATTTAACACAGACTCTGTACTATTTTTTATGGAATTAAGATCAAATGATAGTAATACCAAGTATGTAGGATTAGAAGTCTGTACAGTATGAAAGTAGACATTGTGTGTTATTTTGGAACTTGTGATTACATAACGGTTTCATGTCTCTTCTATAACAATGATGGCAGAGGTTTTCTGCAGGTGTGGAGCTCAAGTGCAGAGGTTTCCTATAGTTATCCTTCATTTCCTGTAGGGTCCTATGGAGTAAACCGATTCCATTGGCTTGGTATTTCAATGGCCAATGGGAACGCAAATATGGATCCAGATGGAGTGAGGAACTGTGTAATGACTGGATAACTGATGATCGTTACCTCAAAAATTTTGCTGCTGAAGTTTCACAGTGCCCCTGTACATTGGAACATGCCTTGGCTGATAAAGGACGCTTCCTGCCAGACTTTGATTGTGACAAGGATGCCAACCCGAGCTGCTTCTATCACAAGGGTGCGGTACACTGTGTCCGTTCTGGAGCTCCAAGGTCAGCAGGAATGCCCAAATAGCCATAATTTTAAGGTTTTTCTTTGAATTTGCATTATCAGTTGGTTGCACCATATTTCAGTTGCTAGGGGTTTTTCGTTTTGGAGGCCTGGTTTCAATCCCATGATACTTCATTTGGGGTGGTGTTTGCTGGTCAGGGTGCAGTGGAGCAAGTTTCTCTCTGAGAACTTTGGTTCTACTCTGCCATTCAGCTACCATCATGGACTGGCAGAACCATGGGACTCATTGTCATTCCCTGTCACAGCTGCATTACCTATTTTAAAGTCTGAAGCCAAAATCATGCTCATATGTTAGATTGCAGGCTTCTGAGTTATGACACCGTGTCATCTGATTAGTAGTTACCACAGTTTTGGATGAATCTATTCTATCCATCTTCCACCCTGAAGATGGAGGCGGTGTGTTTCTTGTAATATTGATTATAACCTATAAGACCATTTTTTCAATACTAATATTATTAATTTAATGTTGAGTTGTACATTGTTGTAATCCATAGCATTGTTTATTACCATAGTACAGTCATTTGTAACACAGAGCCTTAAAATCTGTAAAAAAAAATCTGTCTTAACATATTTCAAAATTTAAAATATCATCCTGAAGGGTACATGCTTAATACAGTACACACCCACTAATCCTGTTACAATTAATCTGGTTGTGGAATAATGTGGATCAAAATATGAGAAGTGAGAAATGCTCTTCACAGTTGATTATGTGCTTTATGAGACACATGGCATTTAGGAAGGCAGATGAGTCACTTGACTGTTCAGACAAAACTTAACAGTTTCTTAAAGCTTGCATTATTACATTCAAAAGGAAGTACAACTTCTGAGTCTTCTATCGATGAATAAAAGTTTGGTCTTTTTGTATTTTAAATAAAGGATTTACTTATATCACTAAATTTTCCATTTATTTGTGTTCTAAGTTTTTTTTTGTGTCTTTTAGGGATACATCTTGTTTCATTAATTTAGATTATCACCTAATCCACATGACCTGTCCACCCCCAGTTATTCTGGATTATGGAGGGTTCATTGTAATACAAAAAGAAAACCCTAGCTGAAGGTTATTTTCTGTGATTGTACATAATTTTAGAACATACAAACAATTTTTATAAGTTTTTCATAAAACAGTCTTATGCATAAAGTAACATCATACTTCACAAACAATGTATATTGGAATTCCTGTACGCAATTTGATTCACATTTTGTAGCTGTGTAGAAACTATATGGTTAGTAGCATGCTAAACAGACCACAGATATCCATGGAGAGATATAACATTACATGCCAGGATAGTGATGAATTAAACTGATTTCAGGAACTTGACTGTACTGTGATAATAAACAACTTAATATTATCAGATTCAGATACATTTTCCTAAGCAATCACGAGATTTATGGTTATGAAATATGACCCACATGTAGTCCAATGCCCTCTGCATCCGCTAATATTCTTTTTCATCTCTGACACAGAATATATAAAATTATCATATATTTTCTTTTAAGCATTACAAATATTCTTTTAAAATATTATTAAAAATATGTTTACAAAGAAATCACCATATAATGGTCAGCACATATGTAGAATCCTCAACTATGTGTGCCCCAGATTTCATAATATAAATCTTGTGGTTGCTTAGAAAATGCTTTGGTCAGGAAACATGTGAATTCTATTAAATAAAAAGTTCAGACATGAAGATTTCAAAGGAGCAGACAATATGATTACTGTTAGTGAATTTTCAAAACACTTCACAATATGCAGTTCTAAATGTAGTATTGCTTAGTGTCTGGAAATATTTGTACTCGTATGTTATCATGGCAAATAATTAAATAATTACATACAGTAAACCATAATGCTTTCTTTTGTGATTAAACAATGAAAGTCATCTTTAAATTAAGTTTATAACTTGGCATGGAAAAATATACAAGATGAAAATGAACTGTAGCATCACCAAACAAAGCTACAGCAGTATCTGTTTATACTCGCATCAGGCCTACTGGGACCTGCTATGGATATCAGAAAACAGGGTCATTCCATTTTTCACAGGTTTTCCCAAACTTTCTTTCTGGTTGGTATGTAATGATGGCTTTTGAAATCCTGTCAGCATGTTCTTTTAAAATTTTTCTGTATTGTTCTCTTAAATTTTGTTATTTGAGAAGATTTCAGTTCTCTCATAACTTCTGCACTTCATTTCTAGTCTAAAAGTATGTATCCCACTGCCCTGGTTATGAAACATGTTTCTACAGTGACTGACATTTTGAAAATTATCCATCGTCCTACTTTTATTAAAGTGATGTTTTGGAGACTGGACTCTGTCTCTGTCCTCAGATAAAAAGCCTATTCAGCTGGGCCCAGTTGGTAGAGCTAGTCCTTATCTCTGTACTGAATGGATAAATGAATAGTGTCCAGAAAGTCAGTAACTGCATTAATATACCATCATCACAAACTTCTAGATGTTATGAACATATTTCTTCTTATCATTCATGATTTACTGCCATAAGATAACGATGTTTTCTTACATGCCTAACAACTAATGATGATTTGAAGATCAAGTTTATAATTTCTGATACTTTGAGAGAATATACAAGTTGAAACCATTTTCTCCTTCATATACAATATGTTTTTGTATTATAGAATATTCTGGCATTTAATAATTAGCCCATTAAATGTAACAGTGAAGTAAGTAGCAAAATTAATCTAATGTTTCAGTCAGATTGGTTCAGGCCAGCAATGCTGCTATGACAAGAACAACTACCTTATGCTTAGTTATGACCAACAGTGGGGATCATGGCCCCACAGGTCACATAACCTTGGTTTCTTGCCCTGGAATGAAGCCAACAAGGTGAAGTATGGACTAAATTAGATATAGTTATACAAAATGTGTAAGCCAAGTCCATTTCGTTCTTATGCCCCCTATCCTGTATAAAGATGTCACTTTCCAGTTTCCTACCATGAACCTAACAGAGAACATGCAACGATATTATGCAATACACTCCATACTCTTACAATAGTTGTTAAAGTGATGCGCAAGTGTTGTGATAGAGTTTTAGGTGCAACTTGAATCCTCATTCCCAGTCTTGTTTTTAATTACAAAAAAAACTTCAGTTTCTAAATTTGAGTGTTTTTTTATTGCTAGTGGGGTGGGACTAAGTCGCTTGTACTGTGGCCACTTCTGGCCTATTGTACCAGCCCCAGATGATAGGTGAGGGTGATTGTGGAGCAATTGGTGGAATGAAGATTGGCATGGAAAACCGAAGTATTCGGAGAAAACCTACCCCAACTCCACTTTGTCCACCACAAATCCCACTTGACCAGACCCGGGATCGAACCCGTGCCACCGCAATGGGAAGCCAGTGACTAACCACTTGAGCTATGGCACGGGAGGGTTTTAGCTACTGTATGTATACTGTCATACTGATGAAGAAAGTAACCATATCTGGGGTGAAGGGAAGGTACACCTGCTTGTCTGATACAATCACATAGAAATTACTTCAGGGAAAGAAACAAAAGAGGGGAGGGGGAAGAGCCAGGTGTTGTGTTTCAAATGTTCTGCTTATATACTAATCCTCAGATGAATGTTATGTAAGGATAGCCATGTATACATCATTTTGGTATCCAACATTAAAGTATGTGTAATTATAGATACATTCTTAAGGGTTCTGAGGATGGTGTATGACAATCAGGCTTACTGGGTTTTTGGACTTTGTCCATCCTCAGGTGAGGGGGTGGATTGTGGTTATCTGTTCCTAATGGACCTACCAGAGTACATGTTTCCCACTCTCTCACCTGGGGATGGTAAGTGGTCCAGTTTCTGAAACCTTGTATTCTTTAGAATACCAGACAATGGATGAAGCCCAAAAACTCATTAATCCTGAATGTTCAATTATTTATCATTACAAATAAACTTAAATAAAGCTTTGCAAAGCCAGCTGAAGAAGAACTGACATACATTCATTACATCTTAACATTTATGTGTGCAGCTGAATATGATGAACATATTTTCTGAAGGCCAATTTTATGAAATCTAGGGCCTAATAAAACACAGACTGGATGCTGAGCTGTTTGTCAAATATTAGCCTTTATATCAGAAGGTAGGTAGGCCCTGACTGTGATCATGATATTAACTTTGCTTTCTGTAAATTAAGTAATCAGCCATGTTGAGAATATTGTCATGTGTATTAGGGGTGTGTGACTATTGATGGGGTTTGGATTAGATGATTGGATTTAATTGGATTTATATGCGCAATTTGTTAATAAAAGTAATACAGCGCTATCGCTGATCTATACATTTTACACTTTACCGTTACACTCACACTAGGGTTCTCAGTCTTCACTAGCTGTACCCTGGCAACGAGCTTATAACAGTCTCACTGCAACTACAGAACATAAAAAGTCTTCAAATCACAGCCTAATTCCTTTCTTCACAACTGTCCTGTCGATTCTTGTTGTCATCTCTTCTGAATCCTTTTCTTGCCATCACAAGAGACTCAATTATTTCTCAGCTGAGTCTGAGTCTCATTTTATGACTGACGGTCAGTCGGCCGCCCTGGGATCTTCATTATATAGCCTTGGGGTGAATCCAATGGAAAACACTGTTTCCATCGTTAGCTCAGCAATGCCTTGATTGTTGCTTGCTTATTCATTGCTGTAGTAACCTGTTTACTGAGTCACTGCCTAGGAATGAATGTCTGCACTGGCTCCAATATTATGGGTTTCAGGCTTCATGTCATGATGCTGTGCAGGATGGTAGCTAGGTACCTCTCACCTCCATCCTCATCTAACATCAAAGTGTAGGCAGCTGTTTTCCCAGAACACTGTCACTAACCAACCACACATCATGGTGTGACATCCCAGCTGAATATAATCTTAATATTCACTGCCATGAAAACCTCAACACAGAAAATGAATTTTGCTGCTTAAAATTTAACTTTACACAGTTGGAAATTAGATTTAGTGACCTGAAAACTAATAAGCAATATATTTTGTCAGGTACCAACACTGTCACACTGGTATCATGACATTGCACCATTCTACATGTGCTGCCTGTGGCAAGAGGAGCAAGCAGTTGGTTGTGAGACATTCCGATTTGAACGCAGACCCACGCAGGACTGCGTTGCATACCAGTCACCTTTTGTTGGTAAGTGTTATACAGCACAGTTCTAAAAGTCCTTATACTTTAACCTGTCAATTAAATTCTGTGTAAACGAGTGATAAACACAGTGAGCTTTACATTATGAATTATTTTCAGCCACTGTGTTTGGTGACCCACATATCATCACATTTGATGACTTGGAGTACACGTTTAATGGGAAAGGAGAGTTCGTTTTGTTACATTCTGACACTCCAAAACAGAAATTTGATGTTCAGGGTCGTTTTGAGCAGCTCCCTGACAATATCTACGGGGAGGTGAGAGCCACACAGCTGACAGCCATTGCAGGTTAGTGCACTGTTCTGAGTCCAACAGAACTGTAACTATTGAACCCCATGGAACAGAATCCTTCTTTGGAAGCTATTAGTTGCCCAGCTCCTCAAGAAATTCCAGGGAACTGGAAGGTTCATTACTGTGTTCACAAGAGCCTATCACTGGAACCTATTCTGAGTCAGGTGAATCCAGTTTACACATTCGCACCCTATTTCTTCAAGATCCTTAATACTGGCCTCCTCTCTAGACACCCCAAATGGTCTTTTGATTTGACATGCATGCTACATGTCCTGTACATGTCATCCTCCTTGATTTGATCATGCCAGTAACATTATGCAGTTTTTTTTTCCTGTAAGTTATATTCCGTGTCTCTGAACGAATGAACATCTGAAATATATTTAATCTGCTGTTGCAATATTCCTCCTCCTCAGCGAGAGACAACACTTCGGCTATCATAGAAGTACGTCTGAGACCTAAGCATGCCCAGTGGAGGTATCATCTTGATGTGTTTGCCGCTGGGAAGAGGGTGTACTTTGACAGGACATCCTTGAGGATCCAGCACTTCCCTGGTGAGTAATGCCGCAGTCAGTGACATAGAGCACTGCAGCCTGCCAATGTTTCACTTCCCTCTACCTGTGACTTCTGTAGTTAAAAATTTTCTCTAAATTAGCCTTAGTGTTTTATTGCACAGATATTCCTCTTTTCAGGGTTTTCATATTTTCTTTTAGCATGTGCAGAATGAGAAGCTGTAAACATGTACCAATTAACTTTGCTATTTCCATCTGCCCATACATAGCAACTCAAGAATTGCTGAACTGATTTTCATGCAATTTTATATTGGAATTCTGTATTTCAGCATCCTGTTGCAATTGTATAACTTAACGTCCATGTATTTATTGTCCATCAATATTGCAACACTTGTTTGTTCACTAATTAATTTTAATTTTAGTTTTAACATTATACACTTTGACACTATATGTTTCGGCCCCAAAGGGCTATCTTCAGGTGTCTTGATATGTTACAAATGTTTTATTAAATTACGTTAAAACTGCTACACTGTGTTGGTCCATGTTAAAATAATATGCTGTTGTTCTCTTTTCAAGGTAAAACCAGGTAAAATCCATTAAAATTTCTATTATACCCACGTTATTTTGGTGTGTTTTATTTCACCTGACACGGGGTGTCGTCCATTGTTCATAAATGTATATCTGTTCAGGGTGTTTTGTTTTGGCAGCTTGCCCCTCATGTTCGTAGCTTACTTTTCAGTTATGGGTGTCATCTGTAATTTATAAGATCCCTAGATTAATGTTGTTTTCTAATTGTTTGAGATTTTGATTTGTTTCATTCTGGTCCGTCACAATAACAATTACAAATTATAAATCACTCTGTCCTATGTGACCTGTAAGTTTTTTACTACATAAAAACTTAACACCCTTACAGTGAAAACAGCACAGCAGCCATGAGCAAACCCTGGACGATATAAAGAACCTCCACATCAAGATAGCCATGTGGCACAATATCTGCCCCATATAAGGGAGACGATGGGAGGACGAACACGAGCCTGCATGGTTTACGAATTTTAATTATTGACAATCTAAAAAACTTTTAATTAGCATCAAGGAATTTTATACCATTTTTTTTAAAACTTACATTCCCAGGAAACTGCTGTGTTTGTGAAATGTTCTATTCTGTGTACTGTGTGCTGTAACATATAAGTGTACGTACTTTGCGTGTAAACAAATTATGTGATAGTGGTTTCCTATTTTTAGTGATGTTTACCCTCTGAAGATGGTCCACAGAGACCGAAACATGTAAGGGTGTTAAGTTTTTATGTAGTAAAAAACTTACAGGTCACATTGGACGGAGTGATTTATAATTTGTGTTTGAGATTATTATGTTATGTTTGTTTACTTTGTACTCACATGCCCTGTTGTTTCCTCCATGGCATGTGGTGTTGTCTTACTAGTGCCGATGCGGTGTGTTTCCTCCTGTATTTATATGCCCTGGTTGTGAGGAGTGGGGAGAGATGGGGAGGGTATAGTGTTATGTTGTGTAATTTTATATAGTATTTCAAATACAGAGTTGTGTGTGTCAATGTTGGTGTCACTCATGTGTAAAAAAGTAAAAAACATTTACATATGAATGACACCAACATCGACACACACAACCCTACATTTGAAATACTATACAAAATTACACAACATAACACTATACTCTCCCCCATCTTTCCCCACTTTCCATTGCTTTCATGAATGTGATCACAACATTACATCTACAACATTTTGTTTTATGTGCTTGGCACAATGTTTTGTTCTAACTGTAGTCTTTGTTTAGTTCATTTTGCATCTGGTTCCATCCACTCAGCTGTAATCATGTCTTGCAAATAATGCAAGTAAAACAATTTGTGATGAAGCTGTGTTATTAAACTTATATGTGTACCAGACATTTTCACTCAGCTAATTTTGGCTAAAGAGAGACAATGTTTCAGAAGCTAACTCTGCTTCCATCATCAGGTGAAAGTATGAAACCTCCTGTCTTTGGTCTATTAGGTGGAGTTAACCTCTGGCCCTGGACCATGTAGGTTTCACACTTCTCTCTCAAGATGAAAAATGTGCTGTATATGTTTTAGTTCATTTAATGTCTTACAAATATCTGTGTCTGTTGATACTGGTTGAACTCTCTCTCTCTGGTTTAGTACCCAGTATATTGCTTCATTCCATAATATTGTGATGCATATGCCCATTGCTAGGCAACACCCTGGTAAACACATTCCCACAACACAAGCACTCAACAATACAAGGACATCCATTGATGGGTAACGGACTGATTCTGGATAAGACTAGATGTCTATTGCTACGCAATGAACATGTTTTCTGTGGGTCTGTCAGTTATTGAAATTTATTGTGATTATGAGTGATTGTACAAGGAGTCATCAATAAATCCAATTCAAATCCTGTCTTATTAGTCAAGCCCATAAATCATAACTATATTATGCGGTACATTCTTGTCATATCCAGTGCCTGAGGTGGAATGAAAATAGAACCGGGATGGTTTTCCCCTTTTAATTCATAGACATAATTGTACATTGCATTTACTGCCAAAGAAGTAACGGGATGCTTTTAAGCCATTTAGAAAAGAACCAGGATGCCATCCCGCCCCACGTCAAGCCCTGGTCATATCCATAGTTTGCTAACTCTTACCTTCTGCTGAGCAAAAATTATTATTTTTAATGTCTGAATCACAGAAATAAGTTCTTTTTTATTTCTGAGAACTCTTGCAAAACAAGATTTGATTCCTGATAAAGCCTTTCATTATGCATTTGACATGAGATAGTTTTGTAGTTTTATAATCATGTATTTTCTTTTGAAACGCGTTTAACCCCTTTGCTTGGATTCTCACCATTTTTGTGCTTCAAAGCAATTTACCAAGATTCCTAGAAGTGAAGTAGCAGTTGTGTGTAATGCAATTCACATGAACTATGTGATAATTCTTGCAGGAGTCACAGTGTACATGCCAACGTACATTCTGAACCAGTCAGAGATAATAATGATGTTTGAATCTGGTGCTGGAGTCGAGGTTGTGGAGAATGAGGGCTTTATGACTACAAGGGTCTACTTACCATGGTCTTTCATGGTATGTATACAGTAAAACAGCTCTACACTGCCAATAGATAGATAGGGATCAGACAATTATTCTGTGATACTCCATAGTGTGGTACTTAGGTACCAATATTTTGGAGGAAAATGGCACCCATCTCTACAGGATAGAAAATGAAGATACAAGTAGTCTGTTCCTTCAAACTGTTGGTACCTGTCTGTGAAACTACAAATTATGACATCCCACAACACCATGATCTCAACATTCATTGCCATGAGGATCTCAGATCTCTCATATAACTGCAGTATATCTGTAATGGTTGACTCATGGCCCTCATAATTGCAAAGTCATGATGTCTTATCCCCAGATTGTTGATTAAGCATTTCTCAATCAATTCACTGGGCAGCTAAATATCTGTTGTTTGATTTTTTCTGTCTGTTGACACATGATGTCTTCAGTGCAGAGGGTTTTAATCCAAATCATACAGCCTACATTCCTACAGATCTTCTGATATTAATGTCATGTTTAAGTACTGAAAGTTTAAGGTAAAGATATCCCAGTGCTTAATTAATAACCACACCATGAATGCATATGGGAGAGTGGAGACCCCTTTGTAATATCACATTAGATTCAGAAGCGATATTATTTGGTAATAAAATTTTTATTCTTACTGGTTTTACATTTCAGAATCAAACGAGGGGCCTTTTTGGAAACTGGAGTCATGATATCATAGATGATTTCACACTTCCAAATGGTATGATGGGAAGTGTTGGAACAAACATCAATAATTTTGAAAGTATTCACAAGGACTTTGCATTGCATTGTGAGTATATTGCAGTGACTCTGTTGCTTTTCTATTGTGCAGCAACATGTGAATATTTTGCATTAATCTCTGAACTCTAAAAGTTAAAGGTAAAGCTATCTGTAACAGGCCATGGAGGCCCATAGGGTTGTGAGGCATTGAGGCTTTCACATTTTCTAGATCATTGGCTCACAGATGGCAGTAAGGTTGTCTGTCAGCCTTATGTCCTGGCCACTGTTTACCTCCAGGAAAACTCCTGGTACTCATTTCTGTTAGAAGCTAAGCAGATGCCAGGGGCTATAGTGCAGCTGGAAGGATTAGGTCAGTTGAAAAAAAATTCAATGACCTCATTGGGAATTGAACCTGCAACCTTCTGACTTGCAGCATAGTGCTTCAACCAGCTGCGCTACCATGTGCTCCAATCTTCAACCTGTACCATATTTTTATCTTTATGGAAACTAACCTGTAATGATATTACTAACTAGCTCTATGGACTAGCTTCATCTCACTCCGGATTGGGTCCAGTGACTGACTGTGAACTGAAGGTAGTGTCTTCTGGGGTGTGCTGCTGTGTAGTTTGGTGGACAGGCACCTGCATTTTGGAAGAACCTGATGCCTCCATCTTTGGGGGTGACAGAAGTGAGATGAGCATAGAAAATGGTAGGTAGTACAGGGAAGGGAGGGTCTATGAGCAAACCAGTGAGAACCAGTGTCTTCAAAATGTTCCCCACCCATAACTTTTCTCTCTGAAGCTGGAGGCTGTATGTTCTTCTAAAACGTTGGTATGTATCTATACCAAACTGCACAGAGCAACATCCCACAAGATCGTTACCTCAATACTCACTGCCATGAGAATCTTCAAATCTCATGATAATGAAGTTCCAAATTCCATAAAAGGCAAGAAAGTTCAAGACAGGTTGATCAATTTATTAGCTTTTCAAGAGGGACTATGTGAGACAGTCAGTCAGTCAGACAGTGTTAAAATAACTTAAATGTGTGTATATTTACATACTGAACAGCAGTTAATCCTTAAAAAACCTGTTGTGAATAAAATTCTAAATCTTATAACTCTTTAAAATAAATAATTTCTCTTATGTCATCAGGGTTATTAGAGGACAAAGATGATCCCAATAAAGGGGTTGCTCTCTTCACCCGAGAATTTGGCAGAACTGCGAGTTTCTATGCCAACAAGACCTTCGTGCCAGAGTATCGAAAGAATCCGCAAGATATCATTCCTAGTAACAGGTGGGTCCTGTAACAAAAAGATTTGTAATTCTTACTAGAAGAAAGAAGACCAAAAGTTTGGGTCAAGTAAATAGAATTCCTGATGTGAATTTGGGAACTCTCATGTTCAAATCTCAGCCATGGGACGAACTAATCCTGTCTGAGGTTCTCTGTGGTTTTCCACAGTCTGTTCAGGCAAATAAATACCAGAACAGTACCTCAAATTAGGCCTTGACCACTTCCTTGCTTTCCACTCATCCTCTAAACTAGTGTTTCTCAACTACCAGGCCATCTTATAAAAAAGAAATTACCAGGCCCTGGCCTCATGAAGGTTAAGAACCTCTGCTCTAAACATCATGTCATTTGACACCATATAATGAGTTCCTTGACAATGCTCCCACGAGCTGAACTTGAGTGGTATGGGTTAGACAAGCATGACAGAGACAGCATCCAATTGTACCTCTTAGCTCCATAATTGCATAGTTTGAGCTACTGACAGCTTCATTAGACAAACAAATAAATAAACAGAAGATATGAGAACTTCCTAGTATGATAGTGGGCTCAGTCTGTAACAGTTCTCCCTGTTCACCAAGCAACATTTATATTAATACTGATCAGTCAGCTTACTGAGACAGGAATTCATAATTTTTTAACAGCGTTAGAAGAGAAAATTTGCACTAGTTTGAGGTGAGTGGTCAGCTTCACACGCCGGCTGCCTTACCACATTTACTCCCTGGTACACATTGGATAGGAGGCTGGGTGGGCCCCAGAGCTGGTGTGGATGACATGGAGATGAAGAAATCTTGCTCCTAGCAGGATGTGAACACTGAGCCCTTGGCCATCCACTCTGTAGCCAGTCAGTATATTGACTGTGCAATCCTGGCTCTCCCAGATAAGTGAGAAGTTAAATGTAAAGGTAAAAATAGGTCAACTCCATTAAGATACATGGGGAAGTGGAGGTATAGCTCTACCATTCTTAACCTTGACACTAGCTGGAGGTGGATGGCCATCTTCATGCCCTGCCACTTCATCCCTGGGGGAAACAGCACCCGGTACCCATTGGATAGGAGGTTGGGTGTGCCCTTGAGTCAGTTTGGCCACTGTGGAGAAAAGAAAATTCCTTATACCTGCCAGAAATGAAATCCCATTTCCTTGGTTGTCCAGCCTGCAGCCTGTTTCTATACTGATTGAGTTTAACATAATATTGATAATCTCTTCATGTGCCAACATTAATAAATCCCCATTCCTCTATCAGTTCAAAGCTGTACTACTAATTCACTGCAACAAAACAAACAAACTCCGTTTTTTAGTCCACAAGTGAACTATACTGACCGAGCGACCGCCGCTTGTAGGCGAAGTTTGGTGCTAACTTTTGCGGATAGACGGTGTTAGTGGTCGGTCCAACGAATCCCCACGGCCGTTAATTTCAGTTGCAACATTGCAATGAATTCTGTTTGTGGTGTGTGCCTACAGGACTAAGGACATTGAAATGGCGATCAGTTTGTGTGGAGATGCATATCAGTGCCTCTACGACTACTCACTGAGTCTGAACAGAGATATGGCTCATTTCACCAGGAACTATCTGGACAGTTTTGTGAACATTAAAGCAAAGAACAAGGAAAGAGGTAACCATATATCTCTGTATAGCTACTCTTTGTTGTTTTGTCATCACATCAGTTCCACAAAAACCAAGCAAACATCTCAGGTAGTTGCAGGAGAACCAGAAGATGACAGTATTTCAGTGTTTAACTTTGCTGAAAAATATTTCCTGTAGAGTGTTATTATTTTTGTTATACTTCCAAATCTTCCCCACAAAACTACTTAAGCTTAGACTGTGTGTATTTATTGAAATTGTGATTTCAAAGTGACCCTCAAGGACCGTAATGTGTGAGGATGATTCAATGGAAAAGTTGTCTGTGGAAACTGGATACAGACTGAAATCATCTAAATTTCCTGTTGAATTTACACATTATAATGTAGTCCACAAATAGCATAAATTCTTGAGTGGGGGAGGCACAATGATTGCAATCATGGATACCACTCTTATTCATATGACTGACATTCTAAACGTAATTATTATTATCGCTGTCATCATCCCTTGTATTATGCTTTTTATTTTCATGACTATATTTATTTAATATTATTTGCTGCTGTTGTTTAATGTATGGAGAAGCCCAGAGCAGAAGACAGAATATCAGTGTACAGCATAACAATTCTGTTGTCTGTGCTGTTTTTTGTTTAGTTATGTCAAAAATTGCACTGATTGCACTGAACATCAGATGCATTTCACCTATCTCATAATATTAGTTCAAAATATTTTTTGCTCCAATAAGAACCGAGTGAGTTACCATTGAGTTATGCTTCAGATGTGTGTATAAACACATGTAGGCCTTCATGTGGAGTGTCTGTTCTTAATATCCTTTAGCCAAAACTGGACTATATGGACAAATTTTAGAGAAACTCCCCAATATCAAAATTTTATAAAAATCGGTTCAGAGATTTTTGAGTTCTTATATGTACAGAGATGGACATGGAAAAACTAATTTGTGTATTTCAGAAACTTCTTATTGTAAATGTGAATAATCTATGCATGACCATTCCATTGCAAAAATTTAAGAAAATATAGGAAAAACATATTAAAACAAAACCTATTTAACTTCATTACTTAGCAGTTTCAACTAGAATTATCAGTCTTCATTATTTTTGTGCTGTGAGCATATTATGTGAAGCTAACACCTGAGCAGGTAGGTGTAACACTATAACTGTTAGTTACCTTCTGGTTTGTGATACTGTTTATTTCTCCAGCAACTGTTCACAAAAATATGCAGTGTCACAACTAAGAACACCATAGTCATAACAACATCTGCCTTGAAAACCTCAAAACAGAGGCATAACATTGTAAGAACTGTGTTGGGGCGCTGAACAGATAATCTGAGATTTTTAAGACCACCGAAGTTGAACAGAATATTATACCATGCCTTCCTATGCTACATCACAGATTTTAAGTTGGTTCTGCTGTATGTTTCAGTGATATCATGTGGCGTTCTGGAGACTCCTCGGTTTGGACGCAAAAGTAACTTCCTTTTTGTGCCTGGGACCAAAGTGACTTTTGAATGTAATCAAGATTTTGTTCTTATTGGAGATCAACGCCGTGTCTGCACAGAGACAGGGCGGTGGGACACTCCTGTGTACGGATACACTGAATGTCTACGTGAGTACTACTGTGCATTTCTGCATGCAACTTATGGAAATCGCTTTTGTCCTCATATTAAGATTACAGTCTTCTGAGATGTTATGACGTAGATTCTCTTAACTCGGTCCAAGTTAGGGTCTACTGATAACTGCCCTTCCAGGGCCTCCTTCCCTTTTCCCTTCTAACCCTTCCTTCCTTCTACTCTCTTCCCCCCCACTTTATTCCTCTTTTTATTTTCATTGACAAAACAGCCCTTATTAAGGCCGCCAATTCCCATTGGTTCATTCACAATCCCAGTCCTCCCTTTCCAGTATCATGTACAATTTCCCCCCAATCAGCTCATTCTTCTATCCTGAAGATGTAGGCAGCATGTACCTCTGAAACATTTGTACCTATGTACTAAACTGCATAAGAATCATATCATAGAATTCATATCCATGACGCCCAAAGGGCCCTGTGTCACAGCCCAGAAGACTGTAATCTTAATGCTAAGCACCATAAGAAATTTCATTTACTCTTCTATATTAACCAGGTCAGCAGGAGTATTCGTCACGCCAAATTGGGATAACATTTGGTGTGATTCTGGGTGTGATGGTACCAATAATCCTGATTGGAGCATGCATCGCTTACCACATTATTAAGAGACGTAGAGTTAAGGACACATCTACCGAATCATGGCACTATAAGCCAGAGCTAGCACCTGCTATGGCACCTTCCATAGCACCACTGAAAGCAAACACTTTCAATGCCTACCGCCGCAGCGAAGGTGCAGCAAGTGACCGCAGTGACCGGAGCAGCTCGGGCAGCAGCAGTTTGGGTGGGATGAAGAAACGCAGGATGTATGACCGTTCATATCGTACTCATGAACCACTTCCTGGAAAGCCACCTGTTGATTTTGATGAAAAGTTATGGGACCTGGGGGAGGAAGCTGAGGGAAGGGGTGCGGACTCATCACTTACTACAAGTGATGAAACATACTCTGACATGAGCAGTAAAGCTGTATATAGGCACAGTCGTGAGACAGTTATTTACTAAACAGCATGTGACATCAAAGTTCAGAACTTACAGTATTATCATTTCACTGAAGAAATGTTATAACGTGTTGTGATAAAAAGAAATCAGTGAAGAAACATTATATTAAAAATAATCTTGAATTCTTGAACATTTCTTCACTACAGGACCATGGAAACACATAAATTAGCGTAGAATATGTTCCCAATTTATCATACAAATGTTTATAATGAGGCCCAAAAAACCAAATGTTCTAGCCTCTAAGCATTTCTGCTGCCCCCTTTTTTGGGATTTGTATCTCCACGACTGTAAAAGAGAGTGAAGATTTTTGTACTAGTAATTTAACATACATAGTACCTGTTCTTTGCCCAGGCTGCTGTTCTTGTCAATACTACGATATAAAGCTGCTAAAACTTTAAAAGAGGGAATAACTCTTAAATTTAAAAAAATTGAGAATTACTCACATAATTAAGAAAGAACAGGAAACAAAGATCCAAATCGCACCCAAAAACTCTACCACAATACTTGCATATTGCATTAGCAGACATGGCTCCAGTACATATCAGTAAGAGTGCAGTGCAAATTTCTTTAATATCTTTGAGCATTCTCTTTTGGGTCTGCAGTAGGAAACAAATAAGTTGCCCATATATATATAATGGGAGCTGGGATAGCGCAGTTGGTATAGCTACTGGCTACAGGCTGGATGACCGAGGGGTCGGAGTTCAAGTCCTGGTAGGGTCAAGAGTTTTCTCCTCTCCATGTCATTGAGACCAGCTCTGGGGCCCACTCAGCCTCCTATCCAATCGGCACTGGGGGCTCTTTCCCTGGGGTAAAGCGGCAGGGCTGTGAAGCTGACCACTCACCTCCAAATAGTGCTGATGTCAGGAAAATGTGAGTCTATACATCCACTCCCCATATGCTTTCATAGTATAGCGCTTATTAGTTAAGCACAGGGACAACTTTATCTTTACACATGTGTAGGATTTTTTTTATATTAAATCAGTGCTAGAAGCACAGTAACATCTTTTTACAGAAGATTCTGGAACTATCCCTAAACAAATGAAAGATTTACTGAAGTCAGAATGCTCTAAGTATGACTTAGAAATAAATCCTACATTTCCATGACATATCAGATATTGTAGAGTCAGTGCTGCTGAATCAAACTGAATGACCTGTAGAGATTTTATTTAATTTATTCGCTTAACAGGCATTGAGGTATTCATACAGATAGCATTGTGATGTCTGTTTATGGAACACAGGTGTCTGAAGAAATTGTAATGCAGCATGTGATTGGTTGTTACTTATCAGGCCAGTCATGCATAACACATTAGGTGAACTCAGTCTACTTTTTTAAATATACTTTACCAGATCTCGAATACTAATATTATAAATGAAGGTTAGGAAGAAATAAATGATAATGCATAATTTGCTTAAATGATGATTCTGTAGGTTTGGTAAGTAAATTGAATATATGGTGCCTACAAAGAGAATTGTTTAAATGTACAATACTTTTCAAACTTGGTAATTAGAACAGTGAGGATTGTAAGTAATTCCAAATTGGTGTTATACAGCTAAATAAAAAATCAATTTTGTATTTTGTAGTTTTGCTCTGTTAAATGAGAAAAATTTCTGTTCCACATAAGAATTATGTGATAAAGATTATAAGGATAAAATTCAAGTAATGGCTTTCCAGGAAATGTTTGCATACAGAAAGACTGATTAGCAAGCAATTTGCTGCCCTAGCACTGGTCACTGCCTCCTGTGGAATGGAAATTTTTCCATTACTAATAAAATTCCCTATTAATGGAAACTTTTCCAACCACAAAACTCTTTCATCCTATTTGAAAATTTCCTATCCCTTTCCTTCTTGCAGCTTCACTCTGTCAGCTACAGTTGGTGCAAAATTAAAAAAGGAAGGATATTTTCATATAGGAAAAACATAAAACTTTCCTGCCATTTGTCATGTCTATATGTGAATTATTAGAAGAGATGCCAGAGAATGTGAAAAGCAGAGATATAACACTTGGCATGTGATGATAATGTGGCTGTAATCTTGTAAGTTGGTGGAGGAGGCATTCATTCATTCATTCATTCTGGCAACTGCCAGATGATCTTCAGCCTTGACAATCATATAGTTTTACTCTTCATTACAGTATTTACTATCCTATGAACACAACTGGTCCTTTTGTCACTGCCAATTTGTCTGCTATTTAATTATTCCTAAGGTGATGTGTGCCATGGTAGAAAATTAAAATTTATTTATGGTTTATTTAATAACGTCATAAGTAGCTGATACAGATCCGAGCAGAGCAAGCCGACTGTCCAGTTCAGGCATGGATTGATCTCCCTCTTCAGATATGCTGCATGAAGTTTTCTCACACCAGAAGTTCGCTAATTTTGCTGGGAGCTGGGATAGCTCAATTGGTGTTCTGATGGGCTGAACGGACAGAGTTTGATTCTCGACAGGTGCAAGAATTTTTCTCTTCTCCATAATATCCAGACTGGTTCTGGGGTGCATCCAGCCTCCTATCCAATGGATACTGAGGGCTCTTTCCCTCGGCGTACAGTGACCAGGGCGTGAAGCTGATCACACACCTCCATCTAGTGCCAAGGTCTAGAATGGCAGTGCTATACCTTCACTCCCTCATGTCTTCATGGTACAGTGCTTAAATAATTAAGCACAGGGACAACTTTACCTTTTACCACATAGTGAAGTAATCTGCCTACCTAAAGACTCTTTTCAGTTTATCTCAGAACTGTTTTTGACAAAACAATGACAGGATTTGTATTACTCTCTCAACATAAGGAAAAGATAGCTTTAAGCCTGTGGTTCTCTGGAATGTAATAATAATAATAATAATAATAATAATAATAAATGTAAAATTGTACTCATGCTTAACTAATTAAGCACTACACCATGAAGGCATATGGGGGAGTGGATGTATAGATTCACGTTCTCTTAACCTTGGCACTAGTTGGAGGAGAGTGGTAAGCTTCACACCCGGTACCCATTGGATAGGAGGTTGGGTGGACCCCAGAGCTGGTCTGGATGACACAGGGAAGTGAAAATTCTTGCCCCCACCATGACTTGAACTCCGATCTCTTGGTTGTCCAGTCCGTAGCCAGTTGCTAAACTGACTATGCTATCCCGGCTCAATAATAATAATAATAATAATAATATATTCTGTAGTTCCATCAGGGGCATAAGTCATCTGGAGACTTTTTCCATTTGTCCTGATCTTCCGCTAAATACCTCAGCTCACTCCAACTTCTTCCAGCTTCTCTCAGAGTGGATCTCCTCCAGCTGTTTCTTGGTCTCCCCTTTCCTCTGTTTCCTTGAGGAAACATCATCCTTCCTCAGTGTGTGTGGCCAATCCATCTGAATTTTCGATTCCTTTTCTCCATATTTATATCTGTTTGCCCTGATAACTGTCAGAGCTGTCTATCTTAAATGGTTCTAGGCCACCAAATTCTTAATATATATATCAAACATCTATTAATAAATGTCTGAATTTTCCTCCTTAATTCATTTGTGACCAGCCAAGTCTCACAGCCAAATAAAAGCACAGATTTAACACAAGTACTGAAAACTTTGTCCTCTGGAATGTTGCACCATATTATCAATGACACATACTAGAAGACTATGGTCTTAATGTTCACTGATGTGCGAACCTCAAATCTCAAAAATATTAGAGAACAAGTGAACCTGAAGACTGGGTGTAAATAACTATATTTCAGGTCAACAAGAGTACTCGTCTCGACAGGCTGGCATCACAGCAGGCATAGTGCTGGCTGTGCTTGTGCCCATTTTACTAGGACTTGTCTGTGTAGCGTACCAGCTGTTGGTACGAAAAAAGAAGAAAGAAGTGTATGATGTTCGAGATGGTCGTTCAATCAAGTAAGTACAGAAGCTGTTCTCTGTGTCACAGAAACTTGACACAGATGAAGTTTCCACTCATCAGCTATGTTTTGAGTTTCGCCCCTACTTACATATAAATTTTTAGTATAACATATGTGGCATATGTAAGTAACTTTATGCAGAAACTGATGGTCACTGAGACAATCAAGAAATTTTCGGACTTTTATAGAACTAGAAGTTTCCACACTGTGAAGTAAGTGACTAGTCTGAACTATAGCACGAACATATGAATTTTAAACCATTCAGCTCAGAATCTTCTATATTCCTGTCTATAAACCTAAAAATACAAGGCTATACTTGTATTAGTTTGTGCATATCTTGGACCTTCACTTTAATGAGAGTGTTCAAGAACACAGTACAGAAGAATGTCCTAATATGTGATGTTCAACAAACATTAGACTGATTGGCGTCACATGGCTGGGACATGTACCACACACCAAAGCACGATAAATGCATACAACTTTTTTGTCAGACCTTCAGGGAAGAGGCCAGTTAGATATTTATACACTGAAGGGAAGATAATATTAACATGGGTCTGAAATAAATATTGTGGGAGTTTGTGGGCTGCATTCATGTGGCTTGGGAGATGGACCAGTGATGTGCTTTTGTGAATATGGTAATGAACCTTCGGAATCAGTGAATTTCTTCTTTAATTGAGTGACTTGTTAGCTTGTAAAGTAAGGCTCTACCCCCTCAGAGTATATTTTGGAGATCCAGAAGGCCACAGTTTGTATACATAATTTGGAAATTAATTTTGTGAAGCTGTTCCCACAGCTCAGGTAGTTAGGCACTGGCTTCACACTGCAGGGCCTGGGGTTCAGTCCTGGGTGATTCACGTGAGATTCATAGTTCTTATATATGCCACTTTAGCAGGATTTCTTCCACCTTTCTTCAACTCTCCTGTGCTAACCATCATTCTACCACTGCTCCATACTCATCTATCACTGTCCCCTGTGGTGTGCAATAGCCCTGACCAGGCAGCACATTATCATTAACATGGTTTTTAAGTTGGGGACTTCATTTCTGAACCAGGACATGGCTGGTTGCAGGATGAGGAAGTTTCATATATGTGTATATAATTGGTAGACACTCCTTTCATGACAGTAGATGTAAGTCTTTTTGTGTGTGTTTCAGGATAGAACCACAACTGACTAAACTTCAGGAATTAGATAATGATGAACTTTCAGCATTGAAGAGACGAGAAACAGAAGTTAATTGAATATTCATACATCAAGTGTAAATTATTTGAAATTTTCTAACCAAACTTCCTTTTATTATTTGTTTCCTGGGTGACAGTATTCGGAACAAGTTGTGTATTGACACAATATCTTGGCAGGATGCAAGCTGAAGTGTAGGAGGAACTGTAGAAAGCTTTGCTTTTAAGAATAAGAATTACTATATGGCTACTTATATAGCTGCTATGGAAGGATGTCTCATGGGTGGTGGGGGTAATGGTGCTTGAGGCTCCCCACTCTCTGCCTACTGTTGTATTTCCCTCTCGCCTCTGTCAACCAGTCAAAGGCGCCTGTCGTTAGTCGGATTGTCATTATATTTATCATTACCTGACATTCAAGTAAAACACGATGACTAGTCAACTGGAGGGTGATGTGGAGGCAGTCAATCCATGAGACTTCTTTCCGTGGCCTCAACATAGTGCTATGTAGGCAGTCTGTGGCGATTAACTGGTTATGTACGTGTCTAAATGGAATGATGAAATATTTAAATTAGCTTTGGATACATCTGGAAGCAGAAAATGAAGAAAGTTAACTGAGACTTGAATTGTAATTATTACGATGTTGGAAGTGCTCTCTCTTCCTGCTCATAGAATAATAGACAATAATAGGATGCTGTAGAAATGACATTATGATCTAGTATAGGGGCCCAATAAAATTCTGTGATGTCACACTATACTTATTTTACAGTGATTCCCCCTTACACATTATAATAGCTCTCGAGGGACACTTTGAAAGCATGGTTTTACTGAGTGTCCATGCTGTGATCTTGAAAAAAGTTCTAGGAAGACAGCTACATTTAAACTAAGATACTAAATTTGATAGAGTAACAGCTGCTGCTGTCTAGAGGTTCTGTCTAGAGGTACATTGTCAACTCTTTCCAGCAAATGAATGGTGAAATACAAACTAACCATACCTTCCACTGCCCTTTATTGCTGCCATCTTATGTTCATATTCATAACTACTTGTTACCATATAATGACAGAATAACAAGTGTTGGCCTCTTATAAACAAGCGTATTTTCTAACAAAGGCATGACAGCCTCACCTGTGTCAGAATCTATTGCTGTGTGTTGTCTGCCAGCTTGTCCATCCTTCACTCTGCCAATTTAAACCACTTCAAACATCTCTAACAATTACATGATTATACTTCTTTGCTGTGTTAAGGGTATAATTTTTTTAATAATTACACAATCTGCATGTGATTTTGATTAGAATTTTTTATTTCTAAGTGTTCAGTGAGTTTTGTAAAAGCATACAACAGTGGTTTTTTGCTAAGTGTAAAGTTACACAAGTACTTACATGTTTGCAGATGATGCAAGTAACTTCAAAACTTACCACCCTGCCATCTGCCACATTAGCACTGCAGATCACTGAGGTTTGTTTGGAAAAACAAAACCTCAAGCCTATAACTTTTTAAAATGGAACCAAAGGCTTAAACCTTTAGAAACAAAAACAAGAGTCCAACCTTGTGTATCTATTATTGAAGGCAAATTCTATGGTTAGGTTCATTTTCACAGATAAACTTCTAAGTTTTGCAGCACTAACTAATGCAGTTGACTACATGGCAGTAAATGTTACAGTTGTTTGGTCACCTATTAATATGTAAGTGGTATTAGATTATTTTGTTGTATTTTTACACACAGATTATAAGAATAAAAATATAAAAATAATATATACAAATACATTTTTAGAAAATTACATTTGTAATTTATTTGAGAAAATACAAAAATGTGCAATGTCTCACAAAGATTCAGCTTGGAGAGGGGCTAGTGTGCAGTTTCGGATAATGAAAGGCCATTTGTTAAGAGATTATTGTGTTTTGCTCTGACTGGCAAAAAACTGATTTCATGCCAGCTGGCTATCTCACGATTTGTTATAAGTTAAGTTTTGATTCTTTCTTTTTGAAATGGTGGGAGATACAGAGTGTTCGAGCTCAGACTGAAATTCAGCACATTAAAATTTATGATTTTTTTTTAAAGAAATAGTAAGCTGTTCATTTTATTGTACAGTGTAATTTTTCAAATTTTTAATTTAGGAAGATATTCATTATGGAACTTGCCTCAGCATCTGAAACTTCAGAAGTTCCCAAATTATACAGACTCACCAGAGTTCAGTTTTCATATAAAACATATTGATATTGATGCTGTTTCAAAGTGTAACTGAAAGCCTGCTTTAATTTCAGAAATATTTTAACATACCTGAATTTCCTCATATCTATTCACTGAATATTTCAGGTCAGATTACTTCAATTAATAATTTGTATTAATAATTATGTATATGGTAAAAACATTATGTGTGTATGTTACAGAACATTATGTGTATTTTGTTGTCCTAAAATGTGTACACTGCTATCAAAAATAATGCTGGTTACTATGATAACTAATCAACCACCAACTAACAAACATATGAACTAACTCCTTAGATCACAGTCCTTTTTAGGAAAAAGCCACTCGGCTAGGCAAGAAATACCCTATACAATGAGCTCTAACCCGATGCCAGATGAATCCATTCCACATTCTCAGAACCTATTTCTGTAGGCCACATTTTGTTGTTATTTTCCCATCTATGCTCAAGCTTCCCAAGAACTTCTTTCCCTTCAGGTTGTCTGACAATAATTCAGTATGCTTTTTACATCTCCATCATACAGTGGAGCCTCGCTTAACGAGCATAATTCATTCCAGAATCTTACTCGTAATGCGAAACACTCGTTACGCAAAACAATTTTTCCCATATAAATTAATGTAAAATACGATAATGCGTTCCATGCCGAAAAACAGACTCAAAAAATTTTATGTATAACGTTTATTCAAAGAAAATTATATATACATTGTTAAGGAGCATGAATCATCTTCATCTTTTCTTCTGTGCGGAATGAACCAACCTGGAACGCGAATTCGATTTGCAGAAAAAAAAATCGAAATAATTAGTTTATTATTTATGATATATATCTAATTCTTTTTTACTAGAAAGCTGTCTATAGACATTTGTTTTTGCCGACGCTTCAAATTTGGTGAAAATGCGACACAGCATTATCATTAAATAAATTTGTAGCACGCATAGCCACTGCCTTATTAGGGTGATGCTTCTCAATGTATGATGCAACAGTTTCCCATGCTTTCAGCATTTCTCTTATTGCGTTAGAAGATTGTTGCTTTGCTGTTACCTCCTCCTCTGACAAACTCTCCTCCACAACTTCTTGCTGTGAAACACAATGCAACTCCAAATCGTGCAAATCGTTGATGTAGACCGACTGTATGTGTGTGCTAGATCAGCCACTCTCACACCTCGTTCTCGCTTTTCAATGATTTTACGTTTCATTTCTATGGTTATTTTTATTCTCTTATGGCTGTCTTTTTGCAGCTTTTTCTTTGGGGACATTTTTGCAAGGGTTATTAAACTTTGCACAAAAGAAAATCACAAATAATATGTCTGAACACAAGTTTGGAAAAATGTGTGATCACAAGCGACACTAAGATGCTAGCGGAACAAGTGCTAAACACAGACTGATGTAGCAAGCGCACAATTCAGGACTTCCCTTCTCGTCACTCATTATGCAAAACGTCACTCATTAAGCGAGTCATTTTTTACAATTTATTTTGGGGATCATTTGCACTGATCACACGACACCCTCTATTTGCTTAAGTTAGCACTAACTTCGCCGATGAGCGGTGGTTGCTCGGTCGGTACAGTTCGCTTATGGACTACATGCCACCGAGTTAGTTACCAAACAAGCCAAAAACACACAGCATTGCTGGGTTTTTGGACTTTTTCCATCGCCTGGAAATAGAAATGTGTTTTCTGTTTCCTAGAATTCCAGATGATGGAAAAAGTCCAAAAACCCAGTAATGCTGTGTGTTATCCACCATCATCAGAACCCTTTAGAAGCCAAAAAACATGTAACAGCCAGTCGAAACATAACCTTACACATGTAATGGATAAAACAATTTCACAAAGATGGAGGGTGTGGAAATTACTGTAACAATTATTTAAATTTTCAGTATGCATCGTTCTTTGTTTCACCCGCTCGCCATGTTGAGGCACAAGATATGAGTGGGGACCTGAAAAAGAAACAAAAAGAACAACAAAAACAAACATAAGAATAACAACAAACACAAATTATAAGTAATTAACAAAATTAATTCAGAAACCTTACCTGTGGTGCTGATGTACTTGCCCTTTCTTCATTTATGTGTATCTTCATTTTGATTTGATATGCTGTGTGCTTCAGTATTGGTGATAATGGAAAGTAGACAACTGAGTGAGTATTCACTGCAGTTGTATAAATTAAAATGGACAATTTAATCAAGTACACACTCTGTAGGCCAAGTCATGCAAGGAATGAAAACCAAAAGCAAAAGTAAGTCAAAGTTGACGTCTTCAGTCCAGTATTTCCTACTTGTTGGAAAAGAAACAAAATGCTGACACTTTCTTCAGTGGAGAACAGAAATTAAATTTATCGTGTCTGTAAAAATGCTCCATAAATTCGAAAATAAATAATAACTACAAACGAAATTAAATTGGCAATACCCCTCATGAAGCTTAAGGGAACAATTTCTTCTCGTAATAACAAGTTTGTTAGCATTGCAAGCCTGATGGCTAGCAGCAGAAGTATCCAGCTCTAATACGTGCAGTTTATGATACATTCATTTGTTGAAGCAGAAATTATTACATCATTTACGTTTCTGTTTATGAAATGCAAATGTCACAATTCCGCATTAATTTCCTTGTAAGTAACAACGTCAAAGGCTCGTTTACTTCATATAATTACTGAATCACCTAATGCGTTTTTTCATGATGAAAATCGATGTCTTCTTTAAATATTTTATACATTTTATAAGTTGAATTCAGATCCCTTTATATCATCAGCTCACGTGATGTGTTTTCTTCCTGATGACAATCATTGTCTTCTCTGATGCTGAAACTAGAGCACAATTTGACTTACCTTTTGCATTTCTTCATGATGACAACTAATGTCTTCACTGATGTTGAAGCTAGAAAACATCTTATTGACTCACCTTATGCATTTCTTCCTTATAACACTTTATAAACTGAATTCACAGTACAATGTATGCAAACATACAAAACATGTCACTTTATATATTTCAGTTTCTGCTTAAATATTCATGTAGATTCAGCCACTTATCTTTCAGCATTGAACTGAAAGATGGGTTAAAGCAAAATTAAATTTCACTTTCTTCAATCTTTGTCCTTCCAATGCAACCATACACAGCGAGAGACTGTTAAAGTTCTTTTTATCTCTCCCCCCCTCACAATGATTTCATTGTCGTGATGCTCAACCCTGTCGAGTTACAACCTGTGGTATAAAAAAAGAAGACACATAGAAATACTTACAACTAAACCTCCTAAATGAGTGACCACATGCCAGCAAGGGCTAAACTGGACACAAAACCTAAATTCACGCCACCTAACCAGAAAACCTAAATGGCTGAAATATATACCCCATGAGAAGTTGAAAGCTAATGAGCGATTTACTACTCTCACAACTGGGAATTATACATTATTCCTTTGAAATCACAATTTCATCCAAATAAAATGTTCAGTCTTTACCTCACAAAAACCACACCTGATCTCCAGTATGAAGGCCTACTGATTAATGTTGTTGCAGAAACAGATGCTGTTTGCTGTGAGAATCACATGAAACACACAAATATACACTGTGTGGGCAGAATGCACTGCTTTTGATATTACTGAAGATGGTGCTGTATGTCAAAGAGTTAACAAAACACTTTTGGAAAAATGGAAAGAATATGTTGAGAGCAAGTGCCTAGACAGAAGCAAATAGAACATTCCAAATAACATCCTGTTATGTGAAGATACCGTACTTATACAGGCTCTAACAGTCTGGGAAGGACTGTGCTAAACCATAAAAAATCTCTGCAGGAAAGCCTGAAAATTTAAAAAGGACTAAAAATACATCTAATGTGTTGAAATTGACAAATAATAAAAATACTGTAAATAAAATAATCAAAATGGTTTTAAATTATGGGAAACTTATGGTACCTGCAGTTCTGTAACTGAAGATCATGTGTGTATCGAGTGTAATAATACAAATGCCATTGTGAATGCAACAATTTATTTGGTTGTAGTTCATTGTCTTTTCTTCCTCTACACTACATGTTTCAGCCGTAAGTGGTCATCATCAGGTGTATTTTTCACTACATATCTGTCACACTGCACACAATCCAAAATCTAAAACACCAGTCTGTCAGTTTTGTTTACAATCTCACCAACATACGCTCGTCAATTTGATTTTAGAATTCCAATTTAAAATTTAAAATTTAAAGTTTTAAATCACAGGGATACTTGCTCTGTGTCTACATGTGCTGCAGCGGCTATTTCTTGTTTTCAGCATCGTTCATGTATTATTCTGTGCACGCTCCCTGTGTGTGTGTGTTGCTGCTCATCTTTAATGCGTTTAATACGGTATTTGTATTATTACATATAGGAGTGTAGAGTGCAACAGGATGCTTAAATATAATATGTATTGAGTGTATTAAATCTGTATTTTTCTGCCATAATACATTAAGTCCTATGACACAAAAAAGAGTAGCTACAATCTGTATTAGCCTTGCTAACCTGCTGAAGGAGCCATCTGAATTATTTCCATTAAGGTAAGGGGAAAAAAAAAGAGGTAAAGCTATCCCTGTAGTTAGTTAGTTATTATAGAGGGTGGGTTTCCCCATGCACTTAGACCTGTAGTGTTCCATTGTGCTTCCATCTATAATTTCTACCAGTCTCTATATCCTACCGGTATTGGTGCTTACCATCAGTCCCACCCAGCCAGCGAGACCGGCTCTCTACTGGCTGAGAAGTATCTATAATGCTTCCCCCATCTACCGGAGGTATTAGTGACTGCTGTTGGGCGGGAAACGTCCGCAATTTTGGCTCAGTGACCTCCTTTGGAGGTATGAGGTTCTTCTACATGCCGTAAAGTTACGACACGGGACCCACGGCTTAAAGTCCCTCCTGGAGGACTTGTTCCCTGAATTTTTCTGCCCTTAAAAATTCGACGACCTCCACCGGGTATTTGAACCCGCATACTACGAGTCATGAGGTGGGAACGTTACCTCTAGACTACGGAGGCCGCTAAAGCTATCCCTGTAACTGTCCATGAAGGACCATAGGGTTGTGAGACGTCGAGGCTCCCACATTTTCTAGACAATCGGCTCACAGATTGCGGTGATTTCTATTCAGACACCAAATGTTAGGCTTCACTGGTCCCATATTCCCATATAAGATACATAATCAACTAACTTCTCTAAGAACTGTTCAGCTGGTAAGTTTATATTGATAATTAGAATTCCCATTATGATGGATACTAAATATTGTGCTAAGCTGGTTCACTGTTCACATATCAGATATTAATAATAACTTAATTGCTCTGAGTGTTGTATAGATGTTTTATTTTTCAGTTAATAAGTTATCCCTGTGCTTAACTAACTGGGCATTAATTACACCATGAAGACGTATTGGCGAGTGCGTTTTTCTGTTAATAATTGTACACAACTATTATAATCACAAAATAATTAAAAGTAATCTCATTAAAATAAATGCTAAAACTTATACTTGACTGGCCAATTTTTCCCTATATAGTAAACTAAGTTTTCTAAATGCTGCTCACTTATTTAATTTTCTATTAACAATCAGAATAATTATAAATAATTCCTGTAAGATGGGCATTTATTTAATGGTATGTTTCACTGCCCCATTTTTAACATATAGGCTAAGCAATATACTAGTTATCTAATGCTTGTTCATCTATTTCATTTTCTGTTACTACATACAATAATTATAAATAATTCCTGTAAGATAGGTATTTATTTAAGTGGTACAATTCTCTGGCCCAATATTCACATATAAGCTAAATAACAAACTAAGTTTTCTAAAAGCTGTTCTCCTATTTCTTTTTCTGTTAATGATTAGATTAATTGTAAAGAATTCCTTTAAGATGTCCACTACATGATATTCTTCGTTATTGGTCTACTGTTCATATAGCAGTTACATAACAAACTTACGTTCCTGAAATAGGATAGAATGGGCAAGTGACAGGGATGTGGAGGGAAGAGGTCATGTCCAGTCAAACCCAGATCCTGAATTCAATGACAAGAATAGAAGGTACAAGGCCGAAATTCAATCGCAGGATTGGTCTCCAAATGTTCTCCAAATGTGCGAGTGAGGTATCTGAATTGACTGTCTTAGGCCTGTTCCAAATACTGGCATGAAATCATCTTGGCGATCACTTCTAGTCATCATAGTGTTAACAGATTTAACTTAATTGTTTAGAATGTAGAATACAATTTAGTAGTTTCACATAATTATTGAAATATCTTCACAATCATTCATTTCAAACTGTTCAACTTGGAAATAAATCTAAAGAGCACTGCCTAACCTCAAAATATTGTCACTGCTGATAAAAACTGCTGAAATACATGGCTTTGAATAATAATACGTATAATAATACGAAGAGTAATACGTATATTGCTCCAACTTTACATCAAATGCGGGATAATTTATATAGATCACAACTGTTATACAATCCTGGCCAGTAGAACACTTCTATGAGTCTGATGATAAAGATGGATAAATAATTTACAACAAACTTTGTAAAGTACGGTAATTATTAATATATATTATAATTAGATTCCGTTAAATATTCGCGTTGGCGCCATAAAAAAAATACCAAAATGTCAACAGTCATTCGCAATCATTGATTCATTTTAATTTATATATAATTTCTGGTTAATAATGGGTTAGGAATAAATTCAAAAATTAGCAAACAAATAGTTACTAACTTCCAAGCTGTTCGTTCCTAATACAAAAAAAAAAAGCGCCTCATTACAAAAAAGCGCCAAAATTGCTATAAACTTCACAATTAGTCCTTCGTCCTAATTAGCAAATATTGCATGTAGTTCTTATGCATTTTATAATCCCGTATGTGCAATTTTAGTATATACATTGCGATTGCTGGGTGTAATAAATAATTATAAAAGTTACAATGAACAACGCCTCGTTATGATTACACACAACGCAGGGGCAAGTACCACGATTTACCATTCAGCATGCAAAGTTTTGTAAAGATATTTATTAACATTCTAGACATCATCTAATGTAACCTAATTAATATGAAAGCATAAATACCTGCAAGTGGTCCAGTTAACACAACTTACGGCACTGAACACTGATCTACCTCACACACTTTCAAGAACTTGAGGACATGTAAGGTCAACCATCCACTCGAAACACGCGCAACGACCCACATGTCGCCGCAGGTCATATGCATACGGAGGTTGGTTTCGATTCATCGAGTGATACAACCCCTATCGATAGTGCACCAAGTATTGCAGTGGCGGAGTGTGAGCAACATTTTTTACATGGAAATCAAAATCAGGCGAAGGTTCACATTCAGACGTTTTAAATTTCAGAGGTATTAAAATTCGGAAACTATATGATTATAGCACGATTATTTTGTCACGAAACCCAGGCTTCTGAGTGAAGAATGTAGACAGTTCAAAACAAAATAATGAAGAGAATTTAAAAGAGTGATAAATGAACAAGATAATGGAGATAATTACATAACTTGGAAATTTGTTTTTGATCTGGGAGCACAAACTGGTTCGTGTGTCCAATTATTAGACTTTAGAAGCGTAGAGAGGCTTGGAGGTAAACATCCACTCCTTCTAGACCTGGAATCTTCGTGAAGGAGGGTGTTAAGCCATTCGGGGAGAGGGCCCCACGGTATATTTTGGTGTCACCTGTTGGGCGTGGAAGTTAAAAAAATATGTTCTGATGGAGGATCGAACCTCGATCGTGCAGCTCCACAGCCAGTCACTTTATTGACAGAAGCATGCTCACTTACCAGAGCTAATATTGCTATAACAATGTAAAGGGCATTCAGATGAGCAGTTTGTGCAGCATGCAAAAGGAAGTAAAATAATGTAGGCGAATGAAAAATTGTGGTCATGTTTCATGGAAAAACAGATACTGGAGAATTGAGGATAATATTAAAATGGAACGTTAAAGTTTCGCCGATTTTGCCTGTATATAATAAACAAAAAAAAAAGGCATAATTAATCTCTTGTCCTTAGAAAGACTGAAGATGGGCACACATACGGCTTCATTTTACCAGTTGTCTCGTATGGTTCTGAAACGTAGCTTCTAAGTTAAGGACAACAAATTAATTTTCAAGTGTGTGAAAACAAGCTGTTAGGACAATATCTAGACGTAAGAAGAGATAACTGAAGCAGAAAATGAAGGAAAATGATGCGTTGCCAAGTATTGGTAGGATAGTTAAATGGGGAATACAATGGGATGGGCATGTAGCTAGGAAGTAATAAACAAGAAATGTGTAATTTTGTACTAAAATGTCTTGTAAGGTGGCTTGTTGGAAGACGAACATATGCTTTGCAGACGGTCGGTGGGCGCACGACCATATCCAATGGCGGAGTTGGGTTATACAGTCAGTTAAGTAAACGATTTCTTTTTACATTTTCCTTAAATCACTTGTCTCTCAAAACTACATTAACCTTTAAGAGCCGAAGGACACCATATGGGGACCTTTAAAGTAAAGCTGAGGTGGCCGAAAGACACCGTATGGGGACTCGCAGTCCACGCGTGCGCACAGTGTTTATTACCTAATATAAAATTCTGCACTATCTGGCCTCCAATTGCCAGCGGCTCGGTAACATCACGGTCAGCACACGTCCCTGGGTCTGCCCTTGAGAACTTGCTGACGTAAGACACACTTGTCCGGTGTTCAACGTCTCTTATTTCTAACGTATTTGATGGTTGTGAAACTGCATACGTTATACGGTGTACAATGGTAGTATTATTGTGAAAGGTTAGCTGTAATATGTGGAACTAGGCGTGGCATATTTTTATACAATACTGTAATATTTACCTGAGGAGACTGAGGAAAATCTCGAAACAAATCTTTTCATGATAACAGGCCTCTTGGCTGAGATTACGTCCGGAGGCCTTTGTCGACAGGAGTGAACTCTGTGGGTTGAGTCGTATCTCTTGCCGGGTTAAGCCCCAGTGTGGACTGAGGACATTTCTGTTCACTGCATCTGGTAGTGCCTGCATCGAGCGTCAAGCTGAAGGGTTTCGCCGTCTTCTTATCCGCTAGGTTCCAGGCTCTAATTTCGGTCGACACAACGGCTGTCCCAATAGGTTTCATGGTGTTCCTTAGTTCCGGGATACGAATACACGTACAAAGATTTAAAACAGGCCACGACCATTCATTATCATTCTGTCGTTCTATAATATATGCGGTGAAGTGGACAAAATAATTAAGCAGTGTTACAGAATCAGAGAAAACTATATATTTCATTGGCAGTAAAACTCTAGGAGCCTGAGCTGGCCACTCACCTCGGTGGTGATCATAAGTTTTATTTTCTGGGGTATAACGCAGTGTAGAACATTAAAAATCACCATACATTTCGGTGGAAAATTGCGCCTCCATCTTCTGAGTCAATGAATAAGCCAAGCATGAAACCAGTATGAAGCTGTTAGCATGTAGCTTGAAGTTTTGTCTTTATGACATGATGTTTATCCTTTGTAATGTTCAGTAATACATAGAAACAGGAAATCAGTTTGTATCATATTTCAGAAGTTTAATAAATTGAAGGGACGCGCCATAGCTCAAGCGGTTAGTCGCTGGCTTCCCACCGCGGCAGGTTTTCTCCGAGTACTTCGGTTTCCCCTGCCAATCTTCATTCCACCAATTGCTCCACAATCACCCTCACCTATCATCTGGGGCTGGTACAATAGGCCAGAAGTGGCCACAGTACAAGGGGCTTAGTCCCACCCCACGAGCAATAAAAAAGATAATAAATCCATAACACTTTAATGCTTTTCTTTTATTATTATTATTAGTAGTAGTAGTAGTAGTAGTAGTAGTATGGAGTTATGCCCAGGGTGGTGATTACAATGATCTGCCACTGCGGTCCTTAGAAAATGACGTCAGAGTGGTGACAGAAACGAAACAAACAAAAGAGGTGCAAGGCATGTGTATGACCACCCCCACCCCATCTACACCGTCACTACTACAAGGTCAATGGTTTATACCACGTTTTGGCGCTCCAATAGATTAAGACAGACTGCATAACCTAAAATGTTGGCTGTATATTCCAGTCATCATAATCACTTAATGACACTTGGCAAATATTTTACATGCACTGTGAAACTATCCAAAATGTCTTGGATTTGAATCTGACAGCCTCCTCATATATAATAGTAGTTTCAATTTATGTTTCTTCCAACCGCACATTACAACTTTGGGTTCGAATCCAGAGACCTTGGAAAGAAGTCCATTGAATAATTTTCCTTAAATTGTGTAATTTCCCAAACAGTTTATTTATATGCTTCATATGCTAACTAGCAATTATTTCCATACACACCATCATATCACACAGCGAGCACAATGTACACTTGGTCATCGACTTACAACCGACTTCCGTTCTGACTGACAGGTTGTAAGTAGATCTGGTAGTATGTCGGCCATATATTTATAAACAGTATTTTTTAACCTTTCTAATCAACTGATATCGAGGACAGCATTTGAGTGTTAGTACTACTTCAGAGCTTTAGGTACTACAATGTAATACAACCACATCCCAAGCTAAGAACAAGTACATCAGCTTGGAAACAACATAACCACACTTTATATCACGATGAGCCATGTTCTCCATTTGTGCTCTGAAAAAGTTGTATTAACAGTTAATTGTCAATCAAATGTAATTTTCACGCTAGAATTGAACCAGGTACTTTACAATCAGTGACATTTTCCATAGTTAACCACATACCCCTTGTTTTGATGTTAATATGTAAAATCCTACTGTCAGTGCTTGTACCCTACACAAATGCATGCCTTTCCAGACATAGAATCCCAGAACTGATGTTAGTGGGGCAGTCAGATCACGCATAGGCTAACCCTGTCAGTTTTCACTCTTACAACAAAACTTTGTCATGGAAGGCGATGTGTGTTCTCAAACAGCCAGTTACAACACAGGGCTTCACTGTCACCAGGGAAAACAAATGATGACAAAACAAGCGCAGCAGCTTATTTTATGACACAGTAAAAATAAAAAAGGTAAAGCTATCCTTGTAACAGGCTGTGAAGGCCTACAGAGTCATGAAACATCGAAGCTCCCACATTTTCAAGACAATCGGCTTACAGATGGCGGTGAGGTTGTCAGCCTTACGCACCAGCTGGAAGGGTTAGGTCAACTGAAAAATCCAGTGACCTTCTGGCTTGTAGCATTGTGCCTCAACCAACTGTGCTACCACATGCAAGTATCTGAACTATTCAGCATGGAATGGCAGGATGATGCATGAATGAAGAATTGAAAAGATTTGGAAGGAAACTGTCATCATGGCCAAATCACAGTAATATTACAGAATTTGCCTGGAGGGACTGAGGAAAACCATAAATTGTCATGGTGGCTGTTGTCATGGCTGTGATTCATACTCAGTACCTGCATGGTACCAGTGTACAGTGTTAATGCTATGCCAATATAAGTTTTTTCCATTCTAAATTTTAAAGAACATGTGTGATCAGTTTTCAGTATGTATACGTCCCCCTCCCCCCTCTCCTCTGCATTTTGTTCATCCCTCTCTTCAGAGTATGTCCTGGATTTTGTTTCAAAGCATACAGCCACCCTAATCATAGGTTCTGGGACCAGATGTAGCCACAAGCCTGTCACTGTTAACTTCATATTTTTTAATTATACTCAGAAGTTGAAATTAAGTTGTTTAGGCACAAGCTGTATGCATCACTAAGTTCTCATGGCTCCATTATTCACAAGGCAGTTCTGCAGGATAAGCAATATTACTGCTTGCATGGGACATCTCTGTGGGTACGTCGTGCTTAAGCAAGCAATCACATGGAACAAAAATCCTGCGTGTTCAACAGGTTTTGTGGCATGGCAAATTCTGGTTCAGGTTGTATGTTGAAATCAGAATTAATCAATTTCTGACAATGTAATGATCTACATTGCACCCTTGAAGATGTTTTAGACACAGTGTGCATACAGTCTGTGTCTTAAACACACTAAGTTTCACTTGCTCTCTCTCTCTCTCTCCCTCTCTCGCATATTTGTTTTGAACATATATATTCATCATCCCTTCCAGTATTACGCCTACTGAAACTTACTGCAGATGTCTAGAACAGAATCCTTCCTTTGTCTCAAGGTTCCTCCCAAATCTACAGACATTCCCTACAATATATACATTTGCACCATTCCTTCTGGCACAAAAGAGAATTGTAGCAGGTTCCTCTGAAGTGCTGGTAGTTATTCAACAAACTGCGTGGTCTCACCAGAAACCTTGAACTTAACATCACATCTTGTAACTGTAATACTGATAACGCATATGCAAACTTCTGTCAGTTGGTTTAGATGCATATAGACTTAAACCAACGTAATCTTTGATGATGGAATTATTGCCATCATGTTAACCAGTGAGTCAATTTTGGTTTGCAAACAACGATGATGTCACAAACACAAAACTGGACAGAATTAACGGAGTAGTTAAACAAGGCAGATAAATAGTAGTACTGGAAGATGTCCTGAAATCAGTGAAAAGCTTTTCGTCCAGTCATTCAACCAAAATTAATATTTCTTAGAAACAATATCACAGGACTATACAGACGAGTTCAAGTATATTGGTTAGAAACATAAATTAAAGAAACAAGGTCATTTCACTTAAAATTTTTAATGCATGAATTGAAAAACAGTATTTCCTTTTTGCACTGACATAAATATAAATAAAGAGAACTTATGTATTTCAGTTATGAATATTCTTGCATGAATAAATGGAAGAATTATTTCTAGCTGCTGCAGATGGCCATCTTAAGAGTTTACTTGGTATTACGGAATTTATAGGCTTTGCCCACTGCCTAGTAAGCCAAACAGAACACAAATGTTTTGTGTAGCTGCATTTGTTGCCATCTTCAGGCAAAAAGGTGGGAAGGCATCTACACATTATTATAAATGGCCAATTTCATCACTGGATAATTTGAGTAGGAACGTGACCTCCCACCTTTTCACCTAAGGATGGAAACAGATCTAGTTTCTGAAATACGTTCTCTTTTGAATACTGAACAAAGAACAAAGCCTATAAACCTGGTAATTTAAGTGTAACAGTGTACTATCAACAGAACACTTTTAAGAACTGATCTTGAGATTTTAGTTTATACACACTGTGTTGATAAACCTAAAGATGAAAGCATAACATTATCATAAAAACAACTCTGGAAGCTCTGTATGTTCCAATATGCAATACATATTTCCACTATGTTAAACATGTCTGTGGGTTGCTTCCATTGTGAGCCTTATAGGAAAGATGTAGCCATCACAATGCTATACTAATCATCTGTTACATAAAGCACTAATTAAGTATCTGAATTAACAAATAAAATATCCTTACAAGATACACTTTAATTATACTCTGCCATCAAAGTAGGCACCATTCTGTCATGTAAACCAAGTGACTTCGTACAGCTTCATGCCATCACTTTTATGGTCCTTCTGGTTCTCTTCCAGCAAGGCTTCTCTAGACCTCTGTTTAAAATGGAAATCAAAATAAAAATTACCCACTTCTTCAGAGAAATCCCTATCTAGAATAATATTTCATAAACAATTCTGGTCTGTGAAGGGCTCCTATAATTGTGTATGTAATAGACTTCATGGAAAATAACTTTTTGAAGTTCTAACTTTGCATTCCCACTCCTTGCCATCTTTGTGAAACCTCGCTGATATATTAATGTTGTGTATTATGTAACATGTATATACGTTGCTCCCACTGTAAGCCTTACAGGAAACATGTAGCCATCACAATGCTATACTAATCATATTGTAATGTGTTTGGAATCCAGAAGAGTCACTTCTATGGAAACACTGGAATAGACGGTCCAATGCATAGCAACGGCCGCAGACATATAAGTAGGCAATACATTCGATAAGAGTCTGGTATTAGTCGCCGAAGAAGTAGTCTGGAATTAATTGTCAAAGGAGACAGTCTCGCGGTAGATGCCGAGAGATACAGATGTACTGGCCGAGATATTGTAAGCAGTCATTGTAATACAGCAAGTGGTGATGATTGTAAGGTGTGTAAGAGTGAACGACCAATAAAGATTCGCTGAATCCGAGACCCATGTATATTTATTTGTCGTGTGACACACCACAACATGTGACAATATGTTGCATAAAGCAGTCATTAAGTATCTGAATTAACAAATCAAATATCCTTACAAGTTCATTATACTCTGCCATCAAAGTAGGCACCATTCTGTCATTTAAACCAAGCAACTTGATATTATATAACTCATTACATATTATCACATACACCAGATACATGCATAACAACAGCATGATAACCTAGAATATTCTCAAGCATTTACATCGAAAATGAAAAGAAAACCTGAACAGCAATACATCTGATGACGGCCAGTTGGGCCAAAGCATGTAGTGTTATATAATAAAGAAACAAAGATGTGTGAACATTAATATATCAATGAGGTTGCACAAAGACAGCAAGGAGTGTGAGCACAAAGAGCACACAGTGCAACAGGATGCTGCAGTATAATATTTCTGAGGTTATTTGTATCAGGCATATGCTTTTGATAATTTAAATAACGAAGAGGACAGTCTTCTGGGTTACAATGCTGTGTACTTCAAAGAAAGCCTGAGATGTTTCTGAGGAACATACTGTCTCTATCTTCAGGATATATGAATAAACCCAGCAAAAAAATCAGAAGCACACAGCAAGCTTCTTGCTTGGTTTAATCTTCAGCCCTGAAGGTGAAAGGAGATGTGTTCCGCTGCAACATCTTTCTCTGAACTACTGACAACTGTACTCTTCACAGTCACAGCTGTTAAAATCCAAGGAACTTAAAATACAGCTACTGAGCACAGAATACAAACTGGTCATTAAGGTAAAAGGAACTATCATTTTTGTTTTTAAATTAGGCACACAATACTCTCCAGCATTTTCCATCACAAAAGGAATATATGTTACATATTTGTCTAAAACAGAGTGAACAAAGCATTGGTCATCGCTAATCAGATACGTAATGTTACTGTGACAAATTGATGAAGAAATCAAAGTTTCACGAGTTTAACCCTTTCCTATCTCTGCTGGAAGGCTTCAAACATAGTAATTTTCCTGTATAGGTCAACTGTCAGAAGACATCCACCACAAAATATACAAATTTACTGTCCCATTATGATTGCATGGTCACTGCTGTATCTTCACAGGCTTTGGAAATTCTTCTGGTAGTTAATGCATAGGAATAAGATGAGAGGAATTTGTATTTTCCCGTATGAAAGTGTTTCTTTCTTAAAATTTTCACACAAACTAATCTGTTGCTTGCAGAGTTAAGATTGCAAAAAGGATGAGGAAGTTTTAACAAACAACACATCATTAACATCTTGTCTTAATTTCTACACACCAAACCCCTTCCTCATTTAAGCAACTGTGTAACATTCTTCCAGAAATCCTCACTAAAATGAGTCTCACAAAGCCTTGAAATGAAAGGAAGGAACAAGTGGAAACAGCTGGATTACAACAATTTGGTCCACATTAAAAGAAAAAGTGGGCCTGCCCTAATGTAAAATGCTCTCTACCTTGTCAAGTACATATAATATCTCAAGAAATTGTATGCACATGCAGTCTCTCTCCCCATCTCTCTCTCTCACTCACTCACTCACACACAAACACCCACAAATCAGCTAGGATATCCACATGCTAACAGCTGCATTCTACAGATTCAAGGCACTGATTATTAGTGGCAGGTGCCAGACTTGGACACTTCCATCAGTTCCTGCACCACTGTCTAAATTGTAATTGAGATTTCGTTAAATTTTAAATAGGCAAACTTATATACAATTTGTATCTTTGTTACCCTGTCGTAAAACCTACCATTAGCATCATTTTAACAACTTTTCCTGCTCTTTTTATGATTGGTCCTCTCTACAGCACCATGCACTGGAATCTCTCACATTGAGCTCACACTTCAGTGCCATCTTCACCTTCGTCCTCAAATAAAGGTCCTGTCACGGATTCTGTGTTCTTCTTTTTTGGCTTTGGTGGTGGTTTTGGAGGAACTTTGACCTCCCTACTGTGTCCATTAGGCAGCAAACTGCCTGATGGAGAGCCCACAAAAGAGTTTCTCTTACTGGTAGTCCCTGGCTCCTCTTCACGTCGTTTCAGATTTGCGCCCTCTGGTGCACTTCTGCCTGCCCAACTGTCCCTCTGCCTTCCTGAGGTGGGATTACTCATCTTATCTGGTTTTGAAGATTTGTTGGCTGCTGCAACTTGTGGGGCAGGGTTTGCACTGGGTGTCACACTGATGTTGGGCGTACTCCTCCTCATACTACCCCGTGTACCTGGATTTGCTCTGGTTAATGCAGGGGACGGTTGACCCTCTAGTTCCTCAATAGGTGCATAATAGGCCGGCAGGGCGATATTGTGGTAATTAGGTGTTGGAGGTAGGGGGCGACTACGGATGGAAGACGGCTGCTGATTCGTAGGGTCAGCACCTGGGCTCTTGTTCAGCGAGAGGACCGAGCTCCCATCTGCTGTGGTTCTTGGGCCCAGGTTATCATACACTGGTTCAAATTTGAACAGTGGATCACCCTGCTCTGGAGTTGGAGCACTGCTCCAAGAAGGAACTCGGGGGCGTCGTGGGATGGTGACGTAACCTTGGCGAGGGAGGACCACAGGGGAGAACGGGGATTGGGAACGGGAGTAGGGCAAAGTGCCAGACATGCCAGGGAGCGGGACATAAACTGGGCTGTGGATTGGGGACTGCGGCCCATGCTGGGCTGGGAGACGGGTGCTGTCCGGGGCTGTGGAGGCTGTGCTTCCAGCAGGAGACACTTGACTTGCTCGGGCAGGGAATGACAAAAGGTCGGGAGGGTATGTGTGCACATTCTCCAAGAGTCCTGCGTCACTTTCAATCCCTTCCTGAGACTGCTGCTGTGGGGCCGTGTCCATCGAGTCTACTGAGCGGTCTTCACTGCCACCCACACTACTGCCTCCATCTGGAAGAAGAAATTCAAGCATTCGGTACATTTCCCATACATGCAGACACATAAACACTGCAGCTTGTACAGAAGTGGCCCTTCATACACATAATATAGTACAAGTCCAGCTAGTGAAACTAACAATTTTGCCTTTGCCTTTTTTGGCTACCATCAGAATACACAGCCAACACTACAGACACAGTTAATGAATCTCACAAGAATTCATCTGGGATTGACCCTGAGACTGTGTGATGACAGGCTAGTGTCTAACTGCCTGAGCTATGCAGCTCGTAACTAAATTGTTAGCAGAATGAAAAAATTAAGCTTATCACTGAATTACACGGCTGTAATATGCACAGGAAGGAAAGGCTGAAACAAACTACATAACCAAGTCAAACAGTAACTACATGACATTTAAGGCAGACAAGTTCTCTGCATGACACATGATCACAATTATTATATTTTTATTGCTAGTGGGGTGGGACTAAGTCCCTTGTACTGTGGCCACTTCTTGCCTATTGTACCAGCCCCAGATGATAGGTGAGGGTGATTGTGGAGCAATTGATGGAATGAAGATTGGCAGGGGAAACCGAAGTACTTGGAGAAAACCTGCCCCAGCATCACTTTGTCCACCACAAATCCCACTTGACCAGACCCGGGATCGAACCCAGATGATCACAATTACTTCCTGATGTGAGTGATGTACAAGATGTCCTTGTATAAACAGGAATATTTGGTGATGATTTTGTTTAAAAAAAGTACTAGACAGGTTCACAAATTGAGAGTTATACTGCACTGCCCCAAAATGGATGACTGACCTCTCCTAACTCATTCCATGCTAAGTTTTCAGAAAATGAAACCTTTCTCTGTCAGTACATTTCTATAGTGATACAGATCTCCACTGCTGACAGATGACACATGACAATTGTACTGATCTTGAGACACACCAAACAATCTTTATATCAGAAGATGAAATATTTACAGATACGATATCTTGTAGTTACTATAGGATTCTGACGATGGTGTATAACACACTGATATGTTGGGTTTTTGGACTTTATCCATCGTCCTGGTTTCGAAGATAACAAATAAAAACATGATGTTTCGGAAACTGGATCTGTTTCCGTCCTCAGGTGAAGGAAAACACCTATTCAGTTGGGTCCCTTAGAAAGAGCTAGCCTCAATCACTGGACCCTTCACCTGAGGATGGAAACAGATCCAGTTTCCGAAATGTCGTGTTTTTATTTGTTATCTTAAAAACCAGGACGATGGATAAAGTCCAAAAACCCAACATATCAGTACGATATCTTGTGTATAACACACAAAGCTTGGAAAGGAATAGTGAATCAGTCCACTCAGTGGACATATAATGGCACGACATACACACATAAAATTCCTTGTTCACAAATATTGAGTAATATCTACTTTCCAGTACACCTCTCCCGAATGATCGCTGCTGCTGATGCAAGGGCAAAGAGTGCGTTCTAAAGCTGAGGACTGCCTGTGTAAAGCAGCACTTGTATGTCTGGCCATCATCCTGAACTTGGCATTGCAACATCACCATAAACTTCATGATCTGAATACTCACTGGTGTGTTTCGGTTCCAGAATTTCTCATTACGCACAACTTAGTTCTACATACAAGTATATACAAATTGCTGTAATAGAACTGTTTCCATTTTATACAAAATGACTACCTGAAACATGACAACTTTGCATAACTCCACAATTTCTGTTATGAGCCCAAAACCAGAAGAAAAAAAAAAGATACAGCTATCCCTGTAGCAGGCCATGAAGGCCCATACAGTTTAAGATGTTGAGGCTCCCACATAATTCTAGACAACCCACTCACAGATGGCGGTAAAGTTGGCAGCCTTAACATGCCGGCTGCCCTTTACCCCACAGGAAGATTCCTGGTACTCATTTCTGTTAAGAGGCTGAGTCAACCCTAGGGCCATTGTATAGGTAGAAGGATTAGGTAAATTGAAAAAATTTCAACTTACTGGGACTCGAACCCATGACCTTCCAGCTAGTAGCATAGTGCCTCAACCAACTATGCTACTGCATGCCCCCCCACCCATAACCAGAAACAAGTATAAATTACAGGCATGGTTTTTCATAATATGGTAATTCATATTGTTCATAGACTCCAGAGCCTATAAATTAACAAATTCCAAAAGTAAGGTCTCCTGTGTTTGAAAATATAAAATAAACATTTATTTTCAATTTTTGATACATCAGTTGAATCTTGAACATGTACTCATTTCTCTACATAATCGCCATTTCGGTCGATGCATTTTTGTAGGCGCAGTGGCAGTTTTTGTATGCCCATGTCATACCAGTTCACCTCCATGCTGTTCAGGAAACTTCGAACCTCAGCTTTCACCTCATCGTCGTTGTTGAAGCGCTTTCCAGACAAATGTTCTTTCAACTTTGGAAAGAGATGGTAGTCACTGGGCGCCAAGTCCGGACTATAGGGTGGATGGGTGATGATGTTCCATCCAAACTGTTGCAGTTGAGCGACGGTTTGTCGGGCAGCATGGGGGCGAGTGTTATCGTGGAGAATGCTTACGCCCTTGCTCAACATCCCTCTTCTCCGGTTCTGAATCGCCCGCCTGAGTTTTCTCAGTGTCTCACAATATCTCTCAGCGTTTATTGTGGTCCCAGTTTCCATAAAGTCAACCAACAATACCCCGTTTCGATCCCAAAACACAGTTGCCATGACTTTACTGGCAGACTGTGTTTGCTTGAATTTTCGAGGCTTAGGCGAAGAGGAATGCCGCCACTGACGTGATTGTTGTTTTGTCTCAGGTGTGAAGTGGTACGCCCAGGTTTCGTCGCCTGTGACAATTGAATTCAAGAAGTTGTCCTTTTCGTCAGCATAGCGGCGAAGAAATTCACGGGAAGAGTCAACTCTCTGCCGTTTGTGGTCTTCCGTGAGCATTCGCGGGACCCATCTTGCGCGCCCCTTCCGATAATTCAACTTCTCTGTCAAAACCCGATAAATGGTGGTTCGGGAAACCTCGGGAACCGAAATGCAGAGATCATCGAGTGTGATGCGCCTATCCTGACGCATGACTCGCTCAATCTTCGCGACTGTCTCGTCAGAAATTGACGGTCTCCCAGTTTTTTCGTCGTGTATTGCAGTACGACAAGATTCAAACTCCCTACACCACTTGCGGACGTTCTTTATGTCCATGCACGACTCGCCATACACTTCCACCAAATGACGATGAATTTCAATTGGTTTAGTCCCTTTTGCGTTCAAAAACCGAATAACTGCGCGAATCTCACACTTCGCGGTTTTAGTAATCGGGAGCTCCATTTCTAACGGCGACCGTGCCAAGACTGAGCGTCCTAGCTACGTGCGCGCATGCTTGGCGGTACTGGGGGGAGTGGGGGAAGCAACGAATGCAACACGGTTGCCAACAGCCGCACGAAAAATTACCCAGCGCTTTGGAGACCTTACTTTTGGAATCAGCTACGTACAATATGCTTCCTCTGTTTAAATTTATATTAACATTTCTTTTCTCATCTCATAGTGTTTTAAACCAACTTTATACATCCCGCTGTTTAAAGTATTAGAGAATTAACGTCCAATTTATTAATCAATCACAGGTCATTACTATGTGATGTGAATGCATGGATCATCTCTATCATACGTATTCTATTGCGCAGAGGTACTGTAGGCTACGAGCTTCATTCTGTGAATGTCAACCACCCATGGTGTTTGAGACTGGGGCAACACATAACTCTCAGGTATAATGATTTGAATATAATGTACACACTCTGAAAATGAGGTTTCCTGTACCATCTGTGCTGTGGTCAGTGCAAGAAATGCACATTCTTCAAGCCCTCTCCAGACACTGAAGCAATTGTTCCTTGCAATACCTACAGCATCAAATTCCTGAACCTGCATTTTAATAATCTCTTTCATGATTACATATATGTCATTCTCCCATGGTTCTCTCTGCTCTTGAGCACCTGCCCAGTTCTGAAGAGCCATTTCCACACTTGGCTCCTCTCACAATACTTACGTAACACGGAACCGTTGTCAAGCAGGTTGCATTTCATGTCTGCGAGCTCTGTCCCAGAGCTGGTTACAGATGGCCTCTCATGTCTCCGGGGAGGCTTCTGCACAGGGTTGACCTTTGTCAGCAAGCTCTTCTCCTGCTCACTGTTCCCAGCATAACCGCTGATGTCACCATTAGAAGACAATATAACATCACTGGGAGCCTTTTTGGTATCAGAGTTCTTGTTGTTGCTGTTGTGATGCCTGAAGTAACAACAGTAACATAACAACACTATGGCAGCAGCGGTGAACAGAACCCCTGCCACCAGCCCAACAATCAGCAGCCACGTGCCTGACAATGCCCCTCTATCCCCTGCTGTCCCAACAGCACCCTGCTGATAATGCACCACAAGAGATATGTTTCTCTCATCAACACCACCACCACTTTTTGCAACGCATGTGTAGTCACCGCGATCCTGGTTGCGGACATTTGTCACTGTGAGGTTGACCCAGCGAGTCTTATCACTGCTTTCGGTCACCACGTACCTCTGGTCCCCATACGTCCTCCTCGAGTAGTTGCCAATTATTCTGGAGCTGAACACCCAGTGGACATCAGGCATGGGATTTCCCTGAACCTGGCATGTCAGAGTCACATTTCCACCATCAACTTCAATGGTTGTGCCGAAAGGTGGGTACACTATTTGAGGTTTGCAGGCAAAGTCATCAGAATTCAAGTCACTCCAATATTTGCCGTTAAGTACAGGCGGCTCAACACACACAGTTGGTTTGGCATATAAATTGCGTGATATCGTCCAGTCTCGAAACTCCTTCAGATGGCAGTCACATATCCACGGATTATTGTGAAGAACGAGACCCGCAAGCATATATAGATGATCCAAAGTCTGGACTTTTATTGTTGTCAAGTTATTTCCTTCCAAAACCAGAGATTTGAGAACTGGTGTGTTTACAAATGTTTTCCGCCCAATGTGTGACAGCTGACATCCGCTCAAATCTACAGTGAACAGAAACGTCATATTGCTGAACAGGCCATCTTCCAGCTTCTGGATTGGGTTGCGGCTGAGGGACAGGGTCCTGAGGCGGACATTGTCACGGAATATGCCTGGGTGCAAAGTATGGATTTGATTCCCAGATAAGTCCAATTCGATAAGAATGGCGAGGCCCCGAAAAGCTTCCTTGTGCACGTCCTGAATGCCACAGTCCCGCAGGAACAGCTTGTGTAGATTGACGAGCCTTGCTGAGAGGAACGCTTCCTTGGGGAGCACATGAAGAGCGCTGCCAGTGAGGTCCAAGATCTGTATCTCGGGGCTCAGTTGCTCAGGCACAGCCGTCAGACTGGAGTTTGTGCATTCAGCAGCTTTGCGACCGGACACCCATTTGCACCTGCAGAACTGTGGGCAGTTGGTCCAGTCCTTGTCAGCCCAAGTGGGCGCGAGGAGCACCACAAACAGGGCCCCACAGAGCCAGCTGACTGCCATGGTGTTAGAAGCGACGCATTGTGCCCACCCTGCAATACAGAAAGCACAGCTGCATTAGAGACTTCTCAATGTATCGAATGAAAGCGATGATGTCTGATATGGCATGCAATAATGAGACAACCATGGACCAAAATCGTTCTAGAGAGGATAACACCTCTTCAAGCTGCTAAATAAATGGCCCAGCTTTTATGGAACCTGAACGTTCATTACTGTCTTCACAACAGGCCACCACTAGGCATTATCCTAAGTTGGTTGAATCCATTCGACGCCCCCACGCCCTATTACTTGAGACACATTTCAATATTATCCTCCAATCTACGCATAAGTCTCTATCAAGTGGACTCTGCAGGTTTTCCTACCAAAATTTTCTTTGCATTTTCATCTCCATAATACGGTACAATAAGCATGCATTTCTGTATCAGACTATTTAAGTTTTCTTTTGGTACGTTCACATCGAAGAGGTGCATAAAATGGGCTTATTAAAAGAGTTTCCCCACGTTTGTCTGTCCGCATGTCTACGCGCAACGACTGGGTACTCATGGCAGTTGTTTAGTTGGGTGAAAAGGTAACAGGTCGTCGAGGCTTACACACGGCCGTCTTTTACCCCCAGAAGATTCCTGGCACTCATTTCTGCCAGAGGCTGGGTCGACCTCACGCTCATACTGCGCCTGTAAGGATTAGGCCAATTGAAAAATCCAATGACCTCATCGGGGACTCGGGCACGCGACCTTCAGGCTTGTAGCGTAGTTCCTGAACCAACTACGCTACAGCATGCCCCCGGATCTCGAGAGTAAGTCACTAACTGTTTATCGGAAGTCTTATAGGAGCAATGGCGTCGGAGTACGTGAGATCCGTGGTTCTCAGTAAAGTTGACTATGGACAAACTTCCTTTTGTGTTGTGATGTCGTACAGTTTGATATTTATCAACGTTCCGGAGAAATAAGCTGCCTACATCTGTAGAGCACAAAATTAAACAGCGTGCAAAAGGCGGTTTGACATCGGGAGGGCAGCCAAATGGGTGGGTATGAATGGAGACATGCTGCACTGAAAAAGCAGGCCTGCCTATCTACGGAGCCACAAGGCGCCCACATCCCAGAATACAGCAATTTTAAAGTCACTGCTGTGAGACTGTCAATCTCGCAAGGTCTGAACAGCGTTCTAACAACGTAACTTCGTAATGATGCAGTATCCAGTCAGGAGCCCTCGTCAAGATGCGAACCGTGTATCGCGCCATTAGACACGTTACCGCTAATATAATCTGCTCGGTCTCTGGTATACGAGATCTAATTTCCATGTAACCAAGTAAAGCATGAACAAAGCATCCGAAGCCCTTGTCCTCTGCTCCACGCGTCATTACACGACACATAACGACGCGTGGACGTGATTAATGGCCGCGTTGTGATTTCAAAGGCTTTTTTTAATAAGTTCCACAGAAGAGGGTTGTGTAATTGCGGGTTTTAATTACATTGCAAAGTGAAGTACATCGTATGGATCTCTTGCATCTGAATTGAACGGCGATACTCCAAATTTAGAATCCGCCAATTTCAGCGCTCAGTGAACGGAAGCGCAATTCAGTTCAGTGGCCACGAATACGAGCGCTCTCAGCTCCAGAACTGATGGAGCCCACAGTCGAGACCGCACTAGAAGCCAGATTGGTGGGACCCTCCCCACGAACACCTGCGACATTTAACTAACAAACAAACAAGGGCTTCTTTCTTTAAAAGGTAAAAATTTTCCCTATGATTATCTAATTAAGCACTACGCCATGAAGAGGAGTGGATGTACAGATCCACATTTTCTTGACCTCGGCACTAGGTGGAGATAGTGGTCAGCTTCACACTCCGGTCGCTTTATCCCGGGAGAAAGAGTCCCCGGCACTGAACAGATAGGAGGCTGGGCGAGCCCCAGAGTCGGTCTGGACGTTGTGGAGAAAAGAAAAATCTCCCGCCTCTGCTGGGAATCGAACCCCGGGCGTCCAGCCTGTCGCTATACCGACAGTTCAGTAGACCAAGTAGTGTCCGGTGAGTGCGGCAGGAATGACCACCTGCAGCAGATGTGCAGAGGTAGTTCTAGGAAGAGATCAGATTTCTATTAATTACTGTCCAACGAACCGTGGGAATAGGACAGCAGACGGTTCCCGTTACATTACCGTAACACGATCAATTTCAGTTGTAACGCTCTGGGACAGTCTGCAGATTATCCGTTTAAAGCGCAATCGTTACTATATATACCGTATGTTCTAGCGTTCCCATATTCTGCCGTCTGTCCATACAGGTATTAACTGTTCCGTGTGGTTCTCACAATAAACAAGTATTATTTCCCTAAACAGCATTAACCGGTTGGTCGTTGTTACGGAGACGAAGTGTTCCCTGTGAGGTACGGATGACTCTTAAAATATTAATTAAACAACCAAGCTGCCTAGGTCCCCGTGTGGAGGAGGGATCGAATACCTCCACCATGAACCTGATAGTCCTACGAGGCGATGAAAGGAGAAGACTCAAATTTGAAACAGTAAAATATGGTTTCGAGTCCCAAGGGACTCGGACCCGAGAAAGACTGCGCTGGCAAGAACCAGCAGCATATACAGACCCGTCCTCTCGTCATAGAGGGCGCCCCACAAAAAGAAGACCGTAACTGTCAAACAGTAATAAATATCTGGTCATGAGCACCAGATGCAAGCTCGACACCAAGACTTACTGACTCAATGATCGTGAGTCGCAATGTGACTTTGAACTTTGAATCTGAAAGCTGCCTAGGACTATAACTTGGCCAGCCTGTTCCTGGGGTATATAAATATGGTGACCTGACCTTCCAGGTTGGGCGAATTTCGAATATGGTCATGAGTCTCGCGGGACTCGGACCCGAGAAACACTGCGCTGGCGAGGACCAGCAGCAATTTTAAACGACAGACCCGTCCTCTTGTTAGAGAGGGCGCCCCACATCATCAAACCCGCAACTGTCTCGACAGTAACAAAAATTTGGTCTTGGGCCCCAGGTGGGGTTTAACACTAGGAGAGGTTGTCCGACCGATTTTGGGCCGTGACATAATTTTGACTTGAATCGACTCCGGAGTAGAGGGGTACAGCAGCACGACTCAGGGAATCGCGAGACAGTAAAACACAGGGCAATGAGTCCAGTGGGACTCGGGATCAAGAATGACTGTGCTGGCGACCGCCAGTAGCAGTTTGCCCATCAACTTCGGGTTTCATCAAAACCACAAGGAAAAAAAAAACTAAATAGTACTATTTCAATCTTGTGACTGGTAATAACCAGCGAAAGGTGTCCAGGTTGGACCCATTACTGACAACTGCAGCAAGACTGCTCAAAACTGCCCCTGCATTTCTCTCCAGGATTCAAAAGATTAACTGGAACAGCGATTACTATAAATGTTTCGAGATTGAACTAGTTGACTTTGGTTTCTTTCCGAACAGGCAAAACAGAGGCTGAAAGGTTACGTGACGCAGAGAAGTCAAGAGGTTAGGAATGCAGAAATGTAATAAACATCAACACTGCTAGTACAGTCATGTCCGTAAACGTACACAAATTGCTCATTTATTCTGCACAGCCCAACGTTAAATATACACAAATTCAATTCCTACCTCACAGAGAGAAAAAAGAAACAGGAGTAAGTCACATCTGTTGCACACATTTTAAAGTGAAACAAGTACCATCCTTACACAGTCATATACATGCAGGAACATCGTGACAGACGTGAAGGGTTTAGTGACCGGATGATACTGCACCAATCAGTGCCATCTTACACTTATTCCAATGCCCTGTTTAGTGATAAGGTCCTTTTGCATCTAAGTGAAATGGTAAACCGCCCAGTGGGTACCGGGAAAGCTTTCCCCTGGGGTAAAACGGCCGAGGCGTGAAGCTGATCACTCATCAACTAGTGCCGTGGTCAATTAAATATGTGTCTATACATCCATTTCCACAGACGCGTTCATGGCGTAGTGCTTAATTAGTTAAGCACAGGGAAGGCTTTACAGTTCACGTTACAGAAAACACTGTTCACAACAAAGACCAACCAGTTAATACTGTTTAGGGATATAAACCAAGTCGTTCCTACAGTAGATACTGTGTTTAACCCTTTAAAGTGCACTGGTTAACATATACCCGTATACTACTTGTATACCAGAACTCTGCATTCTGCCCACTCAGTGTATCTGTGTGTTCCATATGGTTCTCACAGCAAACAGCGACTGTTTCCCTAAACATCATTAACCGGTTGTGCTTTGTAGCGGAGACGTGATGTGTTTCCTGTGAGGTACGGAATGGATTTGTATATATAACAAAACTCTGCATTCTGCCCACACAGTGTATTTATGTGTTCCGTATGGTTCTCACAGCAAACAGCGACTGTTTCCCTAAACAGAATTAGCCGGTTGGGCTCCGTAGCGGAGACGTAATGTGTTTCCTGTGAGGTACGAACTTCGCCATATATTACGGAGACGAACTTCACTGGCTCAGCGTTGTGTCCGGCGCTTGTAAACACGGTAATGGACCTCTGCCACACAAAAGGTGCCTAATTTCTAGACTATCCGAGAGACTATCAGCTTCCCAATAACTCTCCTCCACGGAATTCGTCAAACTTGATTGGATCAGACACTGAAATGCCTAGACGTCGACAGCAGAAAAGAAATTAAGATGGGTATGAGAGCTAGGATTGGAATATTCTGGCCCACGATCCGATTCGGTGAGACATTCTTGCGAAGCAGGTAATGAGCTTACTTTGTTATATTTAAAACGGAGGACAGAACCATTAAATTACATACAACTTCAAGCCTTCATCAAGGCTCACGCGAAACATTCCCTTTACTTCCTTTATATCCGTGTCTATAAAGAGCGAATATAAATGAGACCTGTTACTTCAGACCATACGAAATCTTCTAGTCCTAGATCAAAGCGGATATAAATAAAATTAATAACATTCAATACAAAAGAACCCGCAATATTACATCACAATTACATTTCTCTCGACATATAGTTTGTCAGAGCCAATTTGGTGGCTTCCCTGCAACAGCTGCAATTCCCAGAAACTCTCCATTTGTCACACCCCCTTCCAACAAATGAATGCAATTCGTTATACTGTCACACGATAGTGACTATAGACGGAGTCTGGACTGGAAATTGGATTTATTGAACACTTACAGAACGTAACTATAGCGCTATCGCTAATTCAAACACTGTGCAGTTCACTGCAGCACGTACTAAGTCTTCTCTTCGCCGGTCGTCGCCTGGTAACGGTTTCCAACGCCGTGGCTTCATCTTCCGTGTTGACGCCACTGCTGGCCGGCGACTGTCCCCCAACTAACTAAACTCTAGACTTGTCCTGCTTAGCACGGATCGCATAAAAACCGCTTCCAACAGCTCTTCTATTGCTGCGTCAAGCAGCTGTCGCACGGACAGCGTATTGAACACCTCTTCCCAGCTAACCCATTCATACGTGTTATGACTCTGCTGCCTAGCAACGGGCGTTGTTTACAGTCATTACTTCAGCAACGGGTCTACACACTACAATACTGTGGCATGTACAGCCGTTGATATGCAATAGGCAAATAAACAACGGTGTTATGCAACCCGTTTCTAGGCATCGGATCGGCAAACACGTTCCCGCTGCAACGAATACGCATACAATAGCTACTGCTGGAACAGGCGTTTTCTACTCGGTCCGTGCAAAATGGTTATAAGGAAAACAATTGAGGCGGATTAGCAACAAACCTTTGCCCCTCCACAATATAGATCTAAATTACAACCCTTTGAAAATATGATACACAAATGTTTGATGCTCATCCAAATTATGCCAAAGAAAAAATTGTAGAAACGCATGTAAACTTTTAAAATAAAGCAACAGCACAGATCGGGTCTAATGTTAGGGTTCGCGCATTTAATGCCGGACTTCTGGCTGGAAGTCAGTTTGCATCCGGAAGGTCCTGCGAACGTCCAACTCGACCAAGATTTTCCGTGGTTTTCCTCGGTCCTAGAGCAAATGCTGAGTTGGTACCCAAATTCCACGTTGCACTGCATGCCTCACATGCAGCCCTCCCATTGTTAACAAAAATTTCGCTCTAATATAGCCCTCCCAACGTTAGCAAAAAAAAATTTTACTACAATGCACCCCTTCCAGCGTCATAAAAATATATAATATACTAGCTGTACCCGGCCACGCGTTGCTGTGACTGTCTTAACGAAATATTTCAATTCAATCGCAGATCAATCGACACAGCTCAATCCCACCGTCAAATGCACTGAAAAATAAGGAAAAACAGTGAAGAAAACGAAATGAAAAACAATGAAAAATAAACTATACTCACGAAATGAACGCTATGGTAAACGACACAGCCCAATTCCAACGCAATGTCACACGAAATAATTAAATCAAAATCAAAATAAATCGAAACTGTTTATATTCGTCGGTAGCTATCCCAAGACTGACTCCTTCGGCGGTTACTTCCAGACTCTTTTCTGTATCCCTCGGCATCTGCCCCGAGACTGACTTGCTTCTTGTCCAAGCTGGACTATTTATACCTCGGCGGATGCTATACAATGAGCCTTCTGTTGTCTCTCACCGGGGAAACGTTGCCAGAGTCGAATCAAAAACTCTGAGTGCAAACTCAGGATCTCTGCTGTGATTTCACTCGTAATCTCTTGTGATACTTGTGACCTCGTGATACTCGAGACACTCGTGATACTGAACAGCCGCCGGAGCTACATTCTCTTATACATATAGCCAGCGTTCGGACGGGATAGGGAATACCTTATCGAAATGCTAGCACAGAACACCTTGTAGATGTGTTTGGTTTCATCCGTTGTTACGCAACGGAACCTCTTATCCTCTCATCTCCGGGGAAACGCGTTTGTTGTTTCGGCAATTCCTATGCAACGGCCCACTGTTATTGCGTTTCCGTGGAAGTATACTTTCCGGTTTCATCCGTTGTTACGCAACGGAACCTCTTATCCTTTATCTCCGGGGAAACGCGTTTGTTGTTTCGGCAATTCCTATGCAACTGTTATTGCGTTTCCATGGAAGTATACTTTACGGATTCACGCGTGGCCGGGTACAGCTAGTAGGTATATAAAAACGCGCGTATTCGAATGCAACGTTGTGTCAAAATTTCGAAGCAATCGGTGAAGAACATTCGGAGATTTTCGAGGGCTAACAAACGAACATTTACATTTTTATTTATATAGACAGAACAAAATCCGATTATATGCTCTATCTATACCAGAAGGACAAGCGGGCACTGCCTGGGAACCTTCAAAATCGGAGATATAGTTTCTTACCCCGCCCAATGTAGTGTCTCTCACTACCACCCCCACTTCTTCTTCTTCTTTGGACCCAGTCTGTTGTTAGTCGAGAGCCGAGTTCCGCGAGGGAGGCTGTGAAGACAGGGCCTGAGGGAGAGAAGCTGAAGGTTCTCTACTGTTAAAAGCCGTTGTTAGGGAACGTCTGTTGAAGACACTGCAGGCTAGATAAGATTTAGCATATAGTGATTTGTGGCGATTAGTGACAGCGCTGTAATTACTTGTAGTTCAGAGTGGTATGTATAAGTGGTCAATAAATCCAATTATCCAGAACCCCGCCTAGTCAACCCTAAACCGTAACAAAGTGTACGCATTCAAAACCATGGCTGCCAACTGGCCTGATGGTGAGAGGGAGAAGTAACGACCAATAAAGTTCATTTGTATGACAAATGTTGCCACATCTGTACACGACCTTTAAATTATCTTAGTGTGCCTTTAAAATTCAGAAGAGGGGCAGACAAAGGGAAGCACACGGCTATACAGAGAGAACGAAGAATGTAATACATTCAGTTGTGAGGAGCAAGTCACGCCACGCCGTGGCTTATGATGAAGCACGCCACGCCACACCGAGCGCCGTCCGGCGAAATGGGAGCTTGCTGAAGGTGAAGAGAATTAATTACAAGTAAGCGCAGAAGACAACAGCAGTTAATAAAATGAAAATGGGTCTCAAAGACTATGGGAGAACAAAACAGAAACAGGCATATGAAAATTATTTTAAACATTAAAGCACAATGATCACTACACGTACCACCTGCTTTAAGAAGCTCTGCATTTTGACCACACAGTATATCTGTGTGTTCCGTATGGCTTTCACAATAAACAGCGACTCTTTCCCTGAACAGCATTAGCCGGTTTGGTTCTGTAGCTGAGACGTAATGTGTTTCCTGTGAGGTACGGACTGAATCTGTAAATATTTAGATGAACTTCAGGCTTCAAAGGGTTAATACTGGAATGTAGACCATGACAGGAGCGAGCTGTGTGTTTAGGGTAATGGGGGATAAAGTTAGAAGAGGTAAGATATTGACAGAGGAGACAGATGAAGCACGATGGAATGCTGAGTGCTAACAGTTTTGGTGAGCAGCTTCAGTGGATGTCTGGAAGTCACTTGATGGTCGTAATGTAGACTTCGAGAAGTTGTCTAAATCGACAAACGGGCATCCAACAGGAAACGCGTTTACCGACAGACAATGACGAGCAAACACTGCTTGGTGTCTGGTCATGGAAAGGGTACATTTACCTTAGTGCCTTAAAGCAACGGTAACTGTATGTACAATTTCTTTAACATTAAATGAAAGCATTTTGCCCGCCCAGTATACCGTATTTACGCATGTATAGGCCGCGTGCGTGTAGAGGCCGCAGCACAATTTTCAGACAGAAATTATAGAAAAAATAATTTTCTTGGAATATTATTTCAGGAAAATTACACCCTGTATTACTATTTATGAATATAATTTTTTTTAAATGAAGTGTGATTTCGAATATAAGCTACACCCCAGTTTTCCTCTTGAATTTTTGGCAAAAAATGTGCGGCCTATACATGCGTAAATACGGTATTTGTTTCATATGATTCTGATGATAAAGAAAGACTACCTAAATAGCATTAAGAGGTTGGTAGTTGCCATGGAGACGAAGAGTTTTGTTTCCTGTGATGTACGGACTGAACTTTTAAATATTTAGATGGGCCTGAGGCTTCAAAGAATCAAAAGAACATATATAACTTATTCGATTTGCGGCTCTCAGAGCGATGAAGATTTGGAGTGTAGTTTTTCTGAGTTATAACACCGTGTACTCTAGTAAATTACGTATTGTTCTAGGCCTAGGGCCTATAAAATAATTTCATCCATCGTTCTCAGGTTCTCATTCTCTGGTCTCTTCCTAGGCAACCATAATAAGTTCTATAGTGCAAAAGCGATATACGTTCAAGGTTTTCTCGTTGCCTAGCAACATGCGAACGCTGTGCAACGTCAAGGATGGTAGATATGAAACATTAATAAGACTCATGTTATATACATACTTTCATTTTTTGTACAGTTTATTTTAAAAAATGCCCAGGCCTCAGGGGGTAAGAAAAACGCTGTAGTCCGTCTACCCGCAACACAGTACTTGCGCAATTTGAAAACGCCTCCGCTTGTTTACAGGAAATTACCCTTTATGCGACGTGTCGGGACAGTAATTTTAACTAGGCGTTAATTTGGTCATTCCGCGAAATTTACATTTATCTTCGTTTCCTTCATCCGCTTAAGGCACGGCTAGTTACCATATTTGTCACGTGTATTAGTGACTTTACACGGGGTTTGGATTGGTAAATACATTTACTGACCAATTACAGGCCGCAACTATAAATAAATATAAGAGTACTTTTGATTTCCACACTACAAATCACTCAACACTAAGTCTTCTCAGTCTACTTCCACTAGTCTTTATTTGCTAACAGCTCTCCAAAATGGCTATCCCTCTGCCGCCCGCTACACGTTTCCTGGTAAGAAATCTAACAATGGAGAGTAACAATCGGTTTATACTTATATAATGGAGGCACAGAATGTTTTCAATGGAGTAAAAAGGTAAAGCTATCCTTGTAAGAGACCGTGAAGGCTCATAGGGTTGTGAGACGNCGGCTACAAGAACTACGTCAATTGAAAAATCTAATAACCTCATCGGGACTGGAACCCGCGACCTTCCGGCTTGTAGCATAGTGCCTTAAACCACTACGCTACCGAGTGCCTCATTTCAATGAAATATTAAACCTTATTTAGGCGTCCGTGCGCCTTCAGCTGCATGCTGGCCCACCGGCACATATAGCCCTGATCTTGGGTCTCATGTGACTGCGACTTTGGCCACCCCCTGCGTAGCTACCAGCCTGCCTGCAGTTCGCGTGACTACCAATAAAACAGGCAAAAGCTGATAATGTTTTAAACCTCGCCCCTGCCTGTTAGGAGGAGATATTGTGCCTGGACACGTACAGCCCTCAACCCCTCTTCCCAACCCCCTTTCTGTGGTCAGAAACCCCCGCGCGTGTATACAGACGAGGGTGGAATGTTTTGCAAGAACTGGGGAATATCAGGAATGGTAAAGCCATTACAATTAGTTATTTGTGATATTGAAGGGGAGTTTCGTGACGCAGCGGGAAATGAAGGTGTTGTGTGTTAAGTTGGTAAGAAATTACGGAGCGACGAACTTTCTCACGATCCGTTATAACGCGCCATGTGTAATTTGAATGTCGATTCGTAAATGTTTCCCGCTAAGACGATAATTTCTTTCCATTCAGCACACTCCGCCCTTCACTGATGTAGTAACATGGACGATCAATGATTAACTTCCAGGAACGCGGAGGAAGCCAGGCATCTGTGGGGACCTGCAGACGCGTCCCAATCAGGAACCGCAGAAGGTAGGTTTCTAGGAACTGCTGCATAATGGAACAAAAAGCAAAGACTCTGGACCTAGAAGAAAAAAAGTGACAGGAGGATGTGAAAAATTACACAATGAAAAGTTTCATAGAGATTAATAACTTCCGGGAAATGTCTTGCAGACCGCTAGAAGTTTGACGTTTCGGAAGAACGTGCCATCCAAGGGTCGAAGTGTAATCCAAAGAGAACAATCAGCAGGGATCCATGTACAATCGAATAGCAAACACGTCGGCAAACTGCTACCACTCTACATGGTGTCACATCCGAAAAGTAATATTATCAGTACTCACCCGTGAAAACCTCAAATCCAACTCCTTCACAATTTACACTCCTCACCAAATACACAATGTTATCGGGTCACCTGAAGGGAAGAGACGTTTCTGAAGACCCAGCCGTTGGATACTATGAAGAAGAAGGTTCAGCTGCCTCACGACAGGGTTCAATGGACGAATGCTGTAATGTATTTTCGGGTTCCGTAAAGAACGGGGAATTTGTTGACGGGCTGTGCGACTGACTCACCGTGCAAGTTCAAACGGTAACACTTCTTTTGTATTTGGGAGTGCCAGGTTCGAACCTCGGGTGGTAAACCAACCATCCTGCGGATATTCATTCATCATCTTCCTCAGCCTCTCCCGGTAAATGTTGGGAGAGGAACTGAAATTCGGACACGCCTGTTTCCTTCCGCATCCATTCCAATTCATTATTCACTAATATGTAGCGGTATCCTCTGAAGATACTGACAGAATAAATCTTTGCTGTATGGAATTAATGTAACCGTTTACATGATTTTAAACAGCATACAGGAAGACACGACGGGTCGGACGGAACTCAATGGAAATAAGCATTCCCCGAATTTAATCCGTTCTTAACATTTCTGAGCGTAATTTTGACACTGAACACTCATTCCGATATAAATTGACGGTGAGTGTACGATAAGGGATCTCCTTGCAACCCACGTACCAGCCTCCTCTCCGTGACCTTCACATGCCCGCAGTTACTTTCCCATGTTGCAGAGCGAAGTATCAAGTTGAAGGCCGATGTACAACTCAATTTGAAGTGTCTCGGCCCACGAAGCCACAATGGACCACAGAGAAGTATGTGCTTGGCATTATTTACTGACACTGTATCAACTACTGTGGTAATGGAGCGCAACACATTATCCCCGTAGAATGCTGTGGTAAGTATATATACCGCCTGCTTTAACACTTAAAAACTCTGCGTTCCGCGCACACAGTGTGTTTGTGTGTTCCATATGATTCTCACAGTAAACAGTGGCTGTTTCCCTGAGCAGCATTAATCGGTTGGTCTCTAGCGCAGACGCAATGTGTTTCCTGTGAGGTACTGTAACCGCCCTTACGTAGGGCTCCACTTCTTCTTTTGTAACCGTTTGCCTTCCTTCCCCCTGCGGCTCCGTCTGAATAGTCGTGCAGGGAGTGTGAGTCGATGGCGACTGACCCCTCTCCTCCGATGAGCACTTTGACGCTGCCCTACCTGGTGTTGCCGCTGCTGAAGTTGCTAGGTCGTGGCTGGTTTCGGCTTGACCCGGCTCCATCGCTTCTTCCTTCAGTTGAGATTATTAGTGCTTGGATCCGATACTACGGGCGCCAGCAAAACAGCTAGAGGCTGTTTACGGTTCATAGTAAGTGGGGAAGGAGTCAGCATGTGAAAGCTGACGGTGGGTTTCACTAGACAGTGGAGATGAGTCTCTCTTCAGGTCGAATACGGGTCAGGCTCGGACAAGTGAGGGTGAAACACCTCTAATCAACACAATGCACTTTACACAACAATTTATTGTTGATGTTCTTAATGACACTTGGCTTCGTAAATTCTCACAGCCTGATTTATTTTCGGCTTACAAGCAGCGGGTGTTACACTAAAATGCACTCGATCAGCTCGCCAAATTCCTTGGTGCTGCGCTCTTGTTGATTAAGCTAAATCTCAATATGAGTCATTATGAGAGCAAAAATTTATACTTCTTAGAATTATCTTTTAGTGCGAATGATGTTTGCCTCCGCCAAGTTCAAAAGTTGATAGACGACTAAAAATCTTAGACTGAACTCTCTGCCGAGCCAGAGGTCCTAACTGAGCTGTATCTGCCTATTCTCCTCTCCTCCTAATTTCTCTGATAGGCTGATTCAAACAAGGGAGTTGGCTTAATTTTTGGTTCCGGCAAATGACAGATTATTTTTATGGGAATTTCGCCCGAAAAGACCAAACGGCTAAATTGACAGCGATGCAACTTACGTAGGGTCACTAATGATCTCCTGAAGTCCCACTTTCGACTTACGGCTGGTAGAAACTGTCACTTCTCGAATTCTCAAAGTGACTTGCCGCTGTAAGTCTAATTCTACATTTCTAAAGAAACTCTGTGGGGTTTCTTGAAGCATCACTTTCTGCCCTTTTGGAAAATAACACCAGATCCTTGGCTCATCGCCTATTCCTTGTTCTTACAGTGTGTCTTAATTAAACGTTTGTTTCTTCGTAACTTCTTATTATTAACTCTATTAGCTACTGAAAAAAAAGGGGTGGGGGAAGATTTCGATGGTGCGGTTACAGTACGGACTGGATTTTTATATATTATTTGGCTGAACTTCCGCCTTCACCCGTCAAAATCTCCTTAATGAAGCCATCCCTATGTTAAATAAAAATCAAAATTCCGTTCATGAGCAGTAAAGCATCTGCTCACAACAAAACCCACTTCACTTCCCAGCGCTTTACCCTCTCTCAAAATGTACCAGTACCAGAAGGGATAGCAGGCACTGCCTGGGAATCTTCAAAGCTGCAGAACTTCTGACCTCCGCCCTACCTTTTATCTTCTTTCACTCTTCTTCAGGCTTCAATGGAATTAAATGAAACTGTTTCCTCCTCAGTGAATTCAGATGATGAAATCTATTTCCAAGTTTCCCAGGAAGGCCTTGAATGTAACCACAGGAAGCTTCCAATGTCGAGAACTGTAACATGTGACCCCCAACTTGCGACTGCTCTAGCATTACACAAACCGGTTCTCTCAATGCGCAATTGCAGGTTGCTATTACGTATTGGTCGTCCTTCTCGGGTTCTGAAACTGGTCAGGGCAGAGGCGTTAAGGACCAGGTCATACCTTCCTGTAGCCATACACACGCATGGTGAGTGACAAACTGACGCGCCTAGTCTGAAGATGGCGGTACGAGGTACCTCCGAAACGTCGGTACCAACCTGCCGAACTACATCATACATCTAACTCACAGCGTGGCTTGTAAGTGAACCACTCAACTTTCAATTGTCATTACTGTGACTAGGCTTCGGGCCAAGGCGACCGGCGAATTAGGGCTGATTCCCAGAATGGGCAAAAGATATCACTATTTCTCTCTAGTGTCCAGAATAGCTGTGGGGCCCACCCATATTCATACAGAAGGCAGCGGAACTCTTTTCCCTGGGGGGTAGAGCGGCCGTGCATTTACTGCTGGGGATTAGAATGGGTAGAATCATGCCTCCAGTGGTGCTTATTTAAGCACAGGCACCTGTTTAAAGATGACTATCTCTCTGCCTTCTGAAATAGGAAGTTCATCTAAACAATATTTAAGAAGTCAGTCCGTACCTCACAGGAAACACATTACGTCTCCGCTACAGAGACTAACCGGTTAATGCCGTTTAGGGAAACAGTTGCTGTTTATTGTGAGAGCCGTAAGGAACACAAATACATAAACTCCATGGAGCCGAGTAATTCCTGATAAGCTATCAGCTGCTCAGATACTAAACAATTTTTCAACACTTTATGGAACCGGAAGGGTTATTACCGTGGTCCCAACCGTGAGCCAGATGAATTCAGTCCCTACCATCCCATCATATTTCTCTAAGATCAGTTTTAATATTATCCTCCCACCTACGTCTAGGTCTTCCAAATTATACTGTATGGACAAAATCCAAGAGTTTGTTATACTGGGTTGTACACACAGTAACCACCGTCCTATAAGGGTTGAAACAACTGAAATGGTTTACGACAATGCAGCTAATTTGATTAATGCTTTGAATCTATTAGTGTACAACACGCTTACACTGGAAGAGGGGCGGGAGGGGAGGGGAAGCGCAGTCTCCGCGTAGCTCACAGCTTGACCCGTTTGAAGCAGTAAATATTCTGAAACACAGGTCACCGTAATGGGCTGAAATAATTATAGACGAAATTATGAAGTTACGCAAACAGAAAAGGTCAAAGGGGATACAAACATCGCAAACTCTTTCTGCTAACGATTAAATTACTATAACTGGATTTTACTGTCTTCAATTCATCGTCTAATAATACCTATGTTAAGTGGAAATGATACCGCGTGCGGGCGTTACAGGCAGGATCAGACACAAGTCAGGTGCAACTTTATCAAAAATAGAGAATAGAACCACAGAAAGGGCGCAGGCATATACTTCGTGTGGGGGGTTGCAGATTCAAAATCTCAGCCTGGACACAGATTTCCCAGAAGAGTATAAACCCGAATTTAGTGCTGTGCAGTTCGGAGAGAATATCGTTTCTATCTTCAGAGTAGAGGGGGGAATAGACCAAGCAAGAAACCAGTAGAAGGTGGCGACAAGCTGAACCATGTTACCAGAGGTTTCAAGTTTTCCTTAGTCTCTCCAAGCGGATTGCGATGGCAACTAAAGGTAAGCCACCATCATCGCTTCCTTGCATATCCCTTACAGTTCATTATTCATTATAATCCAGTCATTCGACAGTGTGGGCTATACAGCGAACAGTACGATCACAGATTAACGTACTGTTAAAAAAAAAGGAGAAGCTATTCCTGTAACAGACCGCGGAGGGCCATAGGGTTGTGATACGTCGAGGCTCCCATGTCTTCTAGACAATCGGCTCACAGATGGCGGTGAGGGCAGCCTTACACGCCGGCCGACTTTACCCCAGGAAGATTCCTGGTACACATTTCTGTCAGAGGCTGAGTCGACCCCAGGGCCATAATATGGCTGAAAGATTGGGTAAATTTAAAATTACAATGACTTCATCGGGAATCGAACCCGCGACCGTCCGGCTTGCAGCATAGTGCCTCAACCAACTACGCTACAGCGTGCACCCAGATCAAGGTACTATCCTGAAATTTTCCTGAAGGGACTATGTAAAATCAAGAAAATGTCAGGATAGCTGATGACCCGACCAAGATTCGAACTGACAACTTCACGAATAGGAATCTAAGGCGTTACTGCTATGCCAATCCGTTCAGTGGCACCGTTAAGTCTGCTACCAATAAAAATTTACTTACTTACTCATGGAGTTGAGCCCTTCTGGAGCAGCAGCCAATTCTGCAGCTACTCAAGAACCCGAAGGTTCATTACCGTGTTCACAATAGCCCTCCACTGGACCCTATCCTGAGCCAGATCAATCCAATCCATACCATCCCAACTTATCTCTCTAAGATCCATAATATTGTTCACCCACCTACGCCTTGGTATTCCCAGTCGTCTCTTTCCTTCTGGCTATCCTATATCCAATATTCCTAGTCTCCCCCATTCGTGCTACATGCTCTGCCCACCTCATCCTCCTCGACTTGATCGTTCTAATTGTACTTGGAGAAGAGTGCAAGCTATGAAGCTCCTCATTACGCAGTTTTCTCCAACGTCCCGTCACTTCATCTCTCTTTGGTCAATACATTCTCCTCAGCACCCTGTTTTCAAACACCCTCAGTCTGTATTCCTCCCTTAAATTCAGAGACCAAATTTCACACAGATACAGAACTACAGGCAAAATTATAGTTCTGTATATTCTAATTTTTATGTTTTTGGAGAGAAGACGAGAAGACAAAAGGTTCTGAACTGAATGGTAGCAAGCATTACCCGAGTTCAATTTCCTCTTAATTTCCTCCTGAATCAGGTTTCGATCTGTTATCATTGTTCCCAAATATCTGAACTGTGCCACATTTTCAAAACATTTGTTTCCTATTTTTATGTCATGATTTTGCCCTGCATTTTGGTGACGAGATAGCAACATATACTTAGTTTTCCTTTATGGTATCTACATTATCACCCAGTAGATTCAAATCATCGGCGTAGACCAACAGCTGATGTGTCCCGTTTAATTTCAGTCCCACCTGGTTTCCTTGGACCTTCCTAATGGCATATCCCAAAGCAAAGTTGAAAAGGACTGGCGATAAAGCATCTCCTTGTTTTACACCATTATGGATAGGAAATTTATCAGACAAATGTTTACTTACAAGGTCTTTACTATACGTTTCGTTTAAACACATTTTAATCAACCTAACTAGTTTCATGGGTATATAAATCAGTCCGATGAAGAATGCCGTCTTCTGGGATGTGGTGCGGTGTAGATCGTGTGTGAACCGACGTTTCGGAGGAAAGTATCGCTTTCATCTTCAGGGTAGAAAAATCCGCAACCGAGGAACCAGCGTGAGCAGGTAGCTGCAGCCACACTGAAGATGGAGACGATACGCTCCTCTGAAACGTCCGTTCACACTAGATCTACACGGTGCCACATCACAGAAGACGGCATTCTTCATTGTAACCGCCGTGAAAACCTCAAATCTTACATAAACCAGTCCGGGTCGCCAGAACTCAAAAGTACAACATTCCAAAATTCAGTTCCTTCATGCCACGTCTGAGAACCGAACTCGTGTCCTCAGTTCTCTGACGATGGACTAGCATGGCTACCACCCGCACATGTGTTCATCGACGGCCCGAGCAGGTAGCATAGTTCGTGTTGGAATTTGTAGATCCTACTCTCGCGTTTCAAGGGGGTTAGATTGCCACTTGGGCCTCAGACAGGAAACACCGTCACCAGGGCTTAATCAGCACAGCCGTGACAAATGGATTTGAAATTTTACACAAATTCCAGTGGGCTTCAAATACAGTGGCTATGCTCCCCGCTTCAAGACGCGACACAGCTAAGCACTGCTCACGAAGTGTCAAACCAAACAGAACGTTCGAGGTTAGTGGACTCGTGACTGGGGAGTATCACTCTACATAGGATGCTCAAACTGTGGCTCGCGAGTCTATTGAGACTTTTTCAACCGTTAGAACCGTCAACTGGGCGAGGCGTCGTTTACTTCACGACGCTGTCAGTATCGATGCCACATTTGCATCAACAGAATGGAAAGCGGTCGTAGCTTAATCGAGATATTATCAAGGAAAGACTGACAAAAATACCGACAGTCCTCAACCAGGGCGGTCTGTGTCCCGGCCGAGTGTAGACCGTCACTGCTACAGTAAACCTTTTTCGGGTACGTCAGTGGACTCGCGGAAACGAAACGTTGTTGAAGCCCATCCTCCTCCCCCCAAAGAATTTTTATGCATAAAAAAAAGTAAAGCTATCCCTGTACCAGACTGTGAAGGCCCATAGGTTTGTGAGACGTTGAGGGTCCCACATTATCTAGACAATCGGCTCAAAGATGGCGGTAAGGTTGTCAGCCTTACGCGCCGGCCGCGCTTTACTCCCCAGGAAAATTATTTAATTCCTGGTACTCGTTCTCTTAGAGGCTGAGTGAACCCCAGGGCGGCCGGAAGGATTAGGTCAATTGAAAGAAATCCAATGGNTGACATGTAAAGCAGTACAAGGGCAACATGGCGGCCTGGCGACATCAAAACAATGCACGGTCTGGTAAAACAAGAGGCTCTGTACACACTTCTAGGCAATTGTCACAGTTAGCAACATGTAAATAATTTCCGCCAAAGGTTTTGTTCCAATGGCTGCTGTTCCTCGGATGGGACGCTCTGTCTCCATCCTCGGGGTAGAACAGTCAGCCAAGCACGTGACCAACACGGAACGGGTGACAAGTATACACGCGTGGTCTGCTTTCCGACCCCGAAGATGGAAGCACCACTACACGGCGTAACATCGCAGAAGACTCTTCAGAGTAACCGCTGAGAGAACTGCAAAACGGCTACGTTCCTTGCAGCTTCCCTGACCTGTCTTTCGTTTCTCTTTTATTCTACTTTTATTTTCCCCGTTTTAGTCTCTGCTTCCCTTGGAAACGAAGACTGGCGCAAAAACTGCATATCTTTCTCACATAAGATTGAGTTTGGCTATGTTACGTTGGAAACGAGATCGACTGCTGCGTGACGTTATTTTCCTGAGGATGGAACCTGTGCATTTTTGTTTACGGAGGTGTTACCATAAATTCAAGAAATGTAACCAAAACAGTCAGTGTCGTGTAGAGACAATCGCCATTACGCATGTGAAATGTACGGAGACAGACCACTCGCCATTACGCATGTGAAATGTCGTACGGAGACAGACCACTCGCCATTACGCATGTGAAATGTGGTACGGAGACAGACCACGCATCCTGCATGAAATATCCGTTTATGCGAGTATTATTTTACGAACATGGCGACGATGCGAAACTCTGACGTTATGTACATACTTGTAGGCGCCAGTCAGGTGTGCGTGTGCGTACGTGCGTGCGCCTACCTCTGTGTGTTGGATTCTTGAAAAAAAAATCTAAATTCTGGGAACGCAAATACTAACATAAAAACCTACAAGTTAATACATTCAAAATATTTTTCGATGCTGAATACTACGCGATTAACAATAAAAACCGTTAGACGGCTGAAATGTAAGTCTGTATGGGTCGTTTTCGGTACCTTCTCCTTTAAAAAAAAATCTGCCGCTATATCACAGAACGTCTAAAAAGTGATGAAACTTTTTTTACTTCTATTTTAAGGAATTTTTGTCTCTCTGCTTTTCAGACGCAATCTACTCGTACATTTCACAAATTTAAGGTAAACACGAACAAAAATGAAATATAGCGAGAGAGCAGCAGCAGCAGCAAATGGGACCACAAATCTATGCAACAGGAAGGGAGGTTTATTAAGTTGTTCCGCCAGAGTTTCGCACATGGACTTCCTGACAGCGGAACCCACGCCGGAGGGCGACAACACAACTGTGCCGGCCATATTGTTTCCAATAATGATATACGACTCTTTGTAAAGGATATTAGAGGATCCTTGTTTTCTTGGCCGTATATTCCATTTACGTAATGAGGACCCTCCACTTCTTGCGACTGGGACCCGCACCACCACACGCCCTGTACCCTCAGGGCTTCGGTGGTAGCAGGCGGCAGGAGCTCAGAGCTAAGCACGTGTAGCTGGGAGCTGCCGTGCCAGCAAGTGGTCATGAACACACGCCATCTCTCGCCAAATATAAATTTACCGCCCAGAGAGTTCGCCGTTATGTTGCAGTAATGAGGAGAGCACGAAGGGTCTTCGAAAGGAAAGTGCTTCGAAGGATTTTTGGCCTAGTGTGAGAGAACGGATTCAGGCATATAAGACACAACAATGAACTACCTCGACTGTTTTCTGAAGCAGAACTTTTAAAAACCATAAAATGTTGAAGATTACGATGGGCAGGTCATGTTATCTGAACGCTGGACAATAATCCTATTAAAAACTCTCCATTCCAAAAGCATACGGGTGTAGAAAGTTGGAAGACCAAAACTGAGATGGACTGATGATCTCAAGATGCTTAGTATGAGAGGATGCAGTAGCAGGGCGATGGACATCACAGAATGGAAACATGTCTGTAACTGGAAACTGTTCTGTAATGGATAGGAAGTGTTTTCTGTGAGGTGAGAATTTTTTTCTTAAATACTGTATGTGCGAATTGGGGGCAGGTGGTAGCGTAGTTGGTTAAGGCACTAGGCTACAAGTCGGAAAGTCGCGGGTTCGATTCCCGATGTCACTGGATTTTTCAACTGACCTAATGCTTCCAGCCGCACTATGGCCCTCTAACAAAAACGAGTACCAGGATAAAAGGGCGGGGTAAAGGGGGCTGGCGTGTAAGGTTAACAACCTCGGCGAAATCTGTGAGCCTATTGTCTAGAAAATGTGGGAGCATCAACAGCTCACAACCCTATGGGCCTCCACGGCCTGCTACAGTGATAGCTTTACCTTCTTTTATGGACGAAGAGGGTATAGCCTGGGAATCTTTCAAAGTGATGCTTTTCCCCCTTCAAAATAAATTCTCTCACTTCCCCCACGTGTTTTTCTTTTCACATGCACATCTACTATTCATTCTTCTCTTTCCTCCACGCTTCAGAGTGTGGCAACCGACTTCTTGTAGAATAAAAGAGGGGATGTCTTCGGACCCGAGTGGGGCGATGTTCCACGCTACGCAGATGCCATGAACACTGTACCACCATAAATACTTCCTCTATAGTCTTAATTTCTGCAAGGGCATGAACCCAGGGCTCAGAGCCAACGAATCCCAGAGAACACGGTTTCGAACAGAACAATGGTAGAAACACTTCACGGCCACGTCCACACCAGAATGAAAGAGCCAATCAGAACTGTCACCAGCTTTTGTTAAGCCTTCGAGCAAGAAATAACAGGGAACTTAACAGATAAATTGCGCCTGCCAGAGTCGCCTTTATGTCAGCCCCCTTTTAATCGATTGCGGTTCTTCACACTTCGTCACATGACGTCATGCGTGGGGCGGGGCGTAACAAAGTGTGAATCTGCAACATATGTTGGTCAAACTACTGGGTCATTCTTTGCTCGTCGGGGCCCTGCTTTGAAATAAGCCACGAACGCATACTCCACATTCTGACTTATGTCACAATGCATGATTCGAGGCGAATACTTAATTCTGCATTAATTTATTCGACGTCCATACTTAAATTTCAGTATTCCATGTGTCACGTCATAGTTCAAGTTTCCTGCTCCTGACGGATAGGACCAGGAACTGGAACCACTGCGAGGTTTTCTTTTCGTGATACAAATGGAAATAAAGAGTCTCGTTACTATAACAGAGACGCAATAAATGATTTAAATATAAACACCTCAGTTACGGGCCTTCGGATTTCATAAAACGTAGGGAGATTTGGACAGTTGAGCCATTACAGCCTTCACAAGGAATGGGTTCCATGAATTAGTACTACATAACTCACAAATCGACTCACGAAACGAATCATTATTTGCTGTTTGTGCTACAATTATAAACTTCACGTGCGAAGTGAAGTTACCATCTGTGGTAGTCATTCAGACCATGAACAGATGTGTATATACGGAACTCAATAGGTTCTCACACTTTGTGATACTGAGACTCCTCTCTCCATAAAAGAATACATGAATTTACGCGACCCCCCCCCCCGGACGCAAATCTCTTGTGGCTGTGGGAGAACTGCAGTTCTGTACATCGCAGCAGGTCTCTTTCACGTGACAGAAGGAACTTACACAGCTTCACAACATCGCTAAATCTATTGTAAGATGTAAAATACTGTCACGTGATAAGTGACTGGAGACGGGGTTTGGATTGGTAATCGGATTTACTGAACACTTACGGAACGTAACTACAAATAACTTCGACAGTCTCACTGAGTTACGCACTCCAAAGATCACTGGAACTACAGTACACATAAAGTCTTAGCCGTTGCTTGGTAAGGGATTCCAACAATGGACGTTCCCCTTCCTCTGGGTTCCCGAATTGTCCCCGGCCTCAGCTACGAGCTTCTCACTTCTCACAAGTGCAGCTCTCAAAAGACTCAACCACAACTGAACTACTACTAGTCCTCGTAATACAACCGCGGCACGAACCGAACAGAAAACGGTTCCTGTTATTGCGTGCTCTCGTTGCAGTGGAGCTGTTCCCTAGCAACGACTGTTGTAATCTCTCCTGTTTACACAACTGTTACTTGGCAACTGGTTTACATGTCACAATATTCCTGTAGTCACGAAAAACTGCGAAATATTTCGCCGGCTGCAGGTACATTTTCCGGAAGCATTTATAATCAAATTTCTCTAATTTAATGAATTCCCAAAACTGTGCGTGAAAACATTTTATATAATGCCTCAGACGTCAGCGAACCCGCCAGAACGGATCGAGGCCCACAATTTGAGAAGCCATGCTCTAAATCGTTCCATGGATCATCGAGTCACTTATCAGCCGGTACTGATGGCACACATGTAGGGAGGAAACTCAACAAACGACTGCAGAAAGGTCACGCGTTGTCTTCATGCGAGAACTGAAGAAGAGAAGCCAAGCAAGGCAAGCCAGGGCAACATTCTAACAAAATGGTATTCTTGTTTCCCTGAACAATACTGTCTCAATTTTCCCGTGACTTTCCCTTTCCACCTACACCTCTACTACACCCCTCCTTCCTTCACGCTTCAATGAGAAGTGCTTGAAACACACACTCTCCAGTTTACAAGATGTCCACATGAACTGTACGTCCATGTCTAGGCACAACAGATGGCTCTGCAGGCTCCCTGGTAGGGCTGGAAAGAGAATTTCACGCCGTACAAGCGTCATCACCGACACGCTCCAATCGGTGATACAGAGTCAGATCCGGGTACCACACGCTGGAGAAAACATTTGTTCTGCAGGCGTCAAAAACCAAGAAGGGAACTGGAGTGGCCATTCAGTAGGGGCAGCAGATAACGTTCACAGTCTGTGGAAGTGCCACTGCTAGCATTCTCCGTTCTACTTCCAGCTGCCTTGATAACGGCCATATTGTGTCAAAGTCTAAACGCTTATTTTGTTGGAGTCGACAGTTTTCATTTCCGACGCTATTGTTTCCACCAACATTCCTGAACAAAGTCGCCCCTTAACAGCATGTACAACCTTATTTAAAGCGAAGCTTGTCATGAAGAAGGCCAAAAACATTTGAACTTTTCAGTTGGCACGAATAAAATGGGGAACTCTTTCCTCAGCTAACCAGGGCGACATCCATAAACTGATTGAAATGTTTCATGGTCTTTCCTCAGCCCCTCCAGGAAAATTCTGGGTTAGTACCACAAACTGAAGCACCGCCGTTTCCTTCCACATCCTTTCCAATTCATATGTTACTATTACCAAACCATTCCAATCTGCAGTCAGAGGCACAGACAGTGCTGTAAAGGTTTGCACTACGCCACGAAGGTGTATGGGGGAGTGGATGTATAGATCCATAGCTACTTGACCTCAGCACTCGCTGGAGGTGGTCAGCCACACAGGAGATTTCGTTGGGCACATGGGCCTCATCTTCCGCAAGGTTGGCTACTCAACGTATAGCATGACCTCAGAGACGTTTTATTCAAAGAACTGCTTTATTTTGGGGCTGAAACTCAGCGTGAAGGAATGTGCAGGCCAGTGACATGCGTGTGACACAACCCACAGTACCTGTCTCGAGACAAACCACGGCTCCCGGCTTAACATAATAACTCATTCCGTAAACACAGACATACAAAGAAAGAAGCAATCCACCGTGTGGACATGATCTTAACCTTTTAAATCAGTGGTAACTACATGCACCACACCTTTAGCAATAAAAAAAACTGCCCACGCAATGTATTTGTGTGTTTCGTATGGTTCTCACAATATTCAGCGACTGTTTCCCTAAAAAGCATTAACCGCTTGGGCTTCGTAGCGGAGACGTAATGTGTTTACTGTGAGGTATGGACTGAATTCTTATATATAACAAAACTGCATTCTGTCCACACAGTGTATCTGTGTGTTCGGTATGGTTCTCACAGTAAACGGTGACTGTTTCCTTAAACGGCATTAACCGGTTGGTTGTCGTCAAGGAGACGTAATGTGTTTCCTGTGAGGTACAGACTGGATGTGTATACATTAATTAGACGAGAGACTTCAGAGAGTCGAGCACCATACCGCGCATGCGGTGTGGATGTAAAGATCCATGCACTTAGTCAACTTTTGGCTTTCTTTTTAACGACGCTTTCAACAGCTCAGACTCTATAACGTTGAATTAAGACGATTGCTAAGGGATGTGGAAAGGAAACAATCATGGTCTAATTTGAGGTAAAATCCCGGAACTTTCCTGGAGGGACTGAGGACAACCTATATGGGCCTTGTTCAGGACAGCAGATTTCAAGGCCGAGACTTGAGCCCGTGGCTTCCGGATACGACGCATGTATGATAGGACATTATTCCACAGCGACGTTTGACCCTTGGTAGAAGATTAACGTGAGTGGTTAGCTTAACCTTAATCCCGACTGTGGTCACAACGGGAAAATTTATTTTCGCAGTTTTCTGGACGAACTGTCACGGCTGTCCATGCTCTTTCATCTCTATTTTTATGCAACATAAATCGAATAAAAGCTGATAACAAGAGTTACAGAAAATGCATTTGCACTGAGGATGGATGGTTGGAGAGAGACGATAAATTGCGATAACCCGCCAATTAACAGTGACATTCATATGCGATGATTCGGTTATCTCAGTCCCAATTTGTTTATGGCTGACGTTTTGATACAGGGTGAGAGAGAAACATGATCTGCATCAACGTGGCGTATTTTTAACGACCGTGATATTTCAATAACAATGGAACATACATGCAAGTAATTATATATCTTGCGCGAAGGACTATATTAGCACGGTAAAAAAAGTCATATATCATTTAAAAAAATGGCAACTTTCCATAACTAACCCTCTGAAGCATGATATTTAAAACTGTGTTTAAAAATTCAGTTCGTACCTCACAGGAAACACATTACATCTCTACAAAGCCTAACCGGTTAATGCTGTTTAAGGAAACAGTCGCTGTTTATTGTGAGAACCACACAGAACACACAAATGCACTCTGTGGGCAGAATGCAGAGTTCTGTTATATAAATTCAGTCCGTACCTCACAGGAAACACATTACGTCTCCGCTACGAAGCCCTAGCGGTTAATGCTGTTTATTGTGAGAATCATACGGAACACATAAATGCATTCTGTGGGGAAAATGTAGAGAGCTTTAGTGTTACATCAGGTGGTACAAATAGTTACCACTGTGTCGTGTCACAGTTTGGGAAGCCCTCGCACAAACTTCTTGCCCAACTGGAACATAAAAACACTCCTGTAAGATCGATATTACCACCGTGACATGTACCGGCGTGTGACATATTGTAAATAGGGGCGTCGCCCACTTACGGCCGCCCCTTTCTGTCCAATATCGTCTAGAGTTTAAACACGAAGAAGTCTCCCTCATCATGTAACAAGCTGGGTTTATCTATGCCACTCGGATTTGAGAATCCATTCCATTTAATCTGTCTTGTATGCGTTTCTGTGCAGTACATCTGTGCTCTACTAAGAGGGCAAGATGTGAACCCGTTGTCGTAAACATTTGACGTCGCCTGGTTTACATAACGCTGTCGAATGCAACAGCTCGGCTCCTCCGTCACTGTAAGCGAAGATCAAAATGTTCGACTGAGCTGTTAATGACTGCAAAGATCATGGTCTTATGGGACGTGAGGTCGTGCAGTCTGGTGAGAGGTTCATAAAATTGCGGAGGATACCCTGAAGCAGAACGTGGCATGTTTTCCGCAACTCTTGCATCAATCTACCAACCTACGTGGCGTCTTGCCCCGGAATACCGTAATATTATGAATAGGCTGGCTAGTCTGAAGCTGGAGATAGCAATTTCCCCCGAAACGTCGGTAACGGTCTATTAAACTACACATCAACACATCTCAGAGAACTGTAGTCATTATCGGGATTAATGTAGAACACTACACTGTAGATGGAGACAGCAGGTTGCTCCGAAACACTAGCATCGATGTATCAAATTATACAGCGCGTAAAGATTAAGCTTGAAGACTACCCCGAAGATTGAGACAATTACGGGAAGTTTGGTATGATGTGGAGTTCCAGCCTGAATACAGACGGACAGACATTTAAATCCGCATACCTGTTTCCACCCACAATAATGTTTATACCATGACCGTACTTTTAATGTGCCAGCCCCAAAGAATTCCCGTTACTTTCGGAAACACTGGCCCAAGATAACATCAGCATCACTTGGCCTCAGCCTAGTCACGGTAGAGGCGGCCGTCATCCACACAACACGTGGCGTATACGGCACAACCGCAACAGGAAATCCCGGGTGCAAGTCTCGGTCCAGAACTCAGCTACCCCGACGGCCCTATTTCGTGATCTGCCGTAGTTCCCCCAGGCAAACGCAGGAATAATGCCTTAAATTATGTCACGACCACTTCCTTCTACACCCCTTCCAATTCACTGTTCACTATTCATCCTACAATTCAACATTCTATAGTCCGAGCATCTGATTATAGCCACATGCAGCTAGAATAGTACATCTAATACAGATGCTAACAGTTGCTTAGCTAGTCAAGAAATTCCCAGCGTTTTATGGAATTCGATGGTTCAATACTGCGTTCACAAGAGACCGCCAATGTTCCTTATCCTAAGCCAGATGAGTCCTAATACTATCTTAGGCACAATTTGAATCTTACGTTCCCACATACGCCCAGGTCTTCCAAGCGGTCCCTTCCCTTTAGAGTTCCCCACCAAAATTGTGTATGCAATTATCTTATACCCCATGTGTGGTATCCTGCTCCACCTCTTCCTCCTTAGCCTAGATTTTATCGTTCTAATATTTGAGTAGGGGAAATAAAATATAAAGCTCTTCATTATGTAATTTTCACCGTTTTCTTACTTCTTCCTATCCAAGCGTCCTCAGCACCCACTTCTCAAGCTCCCTCAAGTCAATACTTCTCCCTTAATGTGGCTAACCATGTTTCATACTGCCATGTGATAGTGACTATAGCCAGGGTTCGGACTGGTAATAGGAAATACTGGACTCTTTAAACAACACGTGACCACACTTTACAAATCACTTATCACACAAAGACTAGTGTTTCAGACACGGTCTTCACTAGCCATTTCTTGGTATCGGCTTCCAACGATGGACGTTCCCCTTCCCCTGGATTTCCGAACTATCCCCGGCCACAGCTACCAGCTTCGCACTTCTCACAACTGCAATTCTCAACTGACTGCCTGCCTGCAGACTCTCTTTCGACTGACTGGTAAAAGTCAAGGGTCACTTTACGACAGGCGGTTTGCCGCCAATTAGTTCGTCTTGGCGTCAAGCCCCTTGAGACTCACAACCAGAGATTTTTTCAACTGAACTCTTGCGATCATAGTCCTTATGTAACATCCTCTCTGACGAGATGGGTTTGTCTGTTATGAATATGCTTGGCCTTGTCAAGTGTACGTATCGCACATACTTACTTACTTACTTACTTACTCATGGAGCTGAGCCCTTCTGGAGGAGCAGCCAATTCTGCAGGTACTCAAGAATTTCTAAGAATTTTATGGAACCCGAAGGTTCATTACCGTGTTCACAAGAGCCGTCCACTGGTCCCTATCCTAAGCCGGATCTATCCAATCCATACCATCCTATCTCTCTAAGATCCATTCTAATATGGTCCACCCACCTACGCCTTGGTCTTCCCTGTGGTCTCTTTCCTTCTGGCTTTCCCACCAATATCTTACACGTATCGCACATATAGCATGTTATTGAAAATTCTTCCTTTTGCACTACACACAAGCCGTCTGTCAGTACATGCTTTACAGAGCTCATCATGCCTACCTTACGCATCTTACGCTACAACGGCAGCCTAGTCGCCCGAACGTTCGTAAGGTTAATCACCGCCAAATTTAAGCCTTGTTATATATCATCACGGACCGCACAGAAAACATAGATTCCAACGGCTCTTTTATTGTTACGTGCATCTGTTGCGGCCAGCAAGTGACTGCTACTGAGCCACTTCCTAGCCGTTCCCTAACAACGGCTGTCTCTGCTGGCTTCACAATTCCGGCTTTCAGCAGACATGCCATAATACCCATTTGTAAATAACGGGGAAGTCAAGGCAATATACTGCAATTATATTCTGATAGCATGTCGTCTATTGTATTTCACAACATCATTTCAAGTACTGAATATTCAAAGCATATTGGTAGCAATACTGCGCTGAAAGGACATTACCATCACCATTAGTCACTGTCGTGTGAAATAATAGGCACATGCATGTTTTTCTTTCCACTTCCTGTTTAAAATTTTATTATTTAACCCCCGGAGCCATTTCCTAAACTTCCACCCTCTCAATTATAGGGAGCAGAATAAACTAAACATGGGACTGCCTATTATTATACACTCGGAATGTGACGTGAGGTTGTACAATAGATCTGACCTTGCGTCATTAACTGACTCGTGTTTCCTACTACGCCATATATACCTGGCAGACACGCCATGCTAACGCAACCGCATCGATAGGGTCTGACTTGCAGAAATTCAAGAGCTGTGGGTCACCTGAAAGGCAGAAAGCCCTTTAAAGCCTGAGGCTCATCTGTACAGTATTTAAAGATACAGTCTGTACCTCACAGGAAACGTTCCGTCTCCATAACAACAGCGAAAAAGTAAACTGCTTATTGTGAGAATTATACGAAACACATCAGAACAAGTATGCGGAAGAAAAATGAAGGGTTTCGGACTGTTAAAAGGTGGTACATATAATTACCAGGGCCGGATTTATGTGGAAACGACCGCAGCCGGTCGCCCCGACGCGTACACAAAGCAAAAATATAATCCACAAACTTTACTAAGACACCTACTGCTCTAAAATATGGAAAAAGTTTGTATTCTTAGTCATTATACCAAATAATAAAAACAGTGTTATAGCCTGAATCTTTTGATACTGACAGGGGCCTTTTTATTGCCCTGGGGCCCCCTCCCCCACAACTGTAAATTCGGCCCCGAAGGTTTTACCACTTTGCCTTAAAGGGGTGAAACATTTGGGTATAAACTTTTACAAGAGCTGTACTTGAAGTGAGCTGCGAGAATCGCAAAATGGCAGCAAACACAAGCACGTGTATTACACATCGGGGGTCTAATTAATTAAAACAGTACTGATTTGGTTGAAGTGTCACGCTGAAACCGATAATAAAACCTGTATTCATGAAACTTCCAAATCTCATAATCAAATTTTAGCAGTTTTCGTGATGAATTTTATTTACGGAACCCTCTTCTGTTGTAAGCCGGGATAACACAGTCGGTATAGAGCCTGGCTACGGGCTGGACGGCCGACAGGTCGGAGTTCAAGTCCCCGTAGGGTGAAGAATTTTCTCTACGTCGTCCAGCCCGGCTCTGGTGTCCACGTCCTATCAAATGGGTACCGGGGACTCTTTCCCCGGGGGGTAAAGAGACCGGGACGTGAAGCTGACCACTCACCTCCAGCTAGTGCCGAGGTCAAGAAAATATGGATCTATAGATCCACTCCCCCATACGCCTTCATGGCGTAGTGCTTAATCAGTTAAGCAGTTACAACTTTACCATTTACCTTCATTTAGAATATCTCCATGGTAACGTGTAACATCAATGTACAGTCAGATACAACTGTTCTGATCTGGCCTGACACTTGCCACAGACTGCACATAAACCCTGTCTTAAAGGATACCTATTTCGAGTGTAACATACAAAGCAACATTTCTCTTGCGTCTAAGCACCATGCCATCGAGCCGTACGGGGAGCACGGAGGACGAGTTCCATATATTAAAGGACAGTGATCAGTTTGAGGCTCCGGCTACTTTATCACTCTGTACCGATAAGGATCGTTCAGCTCGTAGCCGGGAGATCTGTTCGTCAAAGCAACCCACGAAACAAATATTACTTATCTGTTGCTTATTTAACGACGCTGTCACTAGTCCAGACTGTACAGCGTCGAATGGTGGGGCGATTAATGAGTTATGGATTGGAATAGATGTTCAAGGAAGCGGTCGGAGCCAACTTTTAAGATCCTGGTATCTCTGCCTGGAGAAACTCAGAATAACGGAAAATACGACAGAATAGCCGGTCTCCTGAGATGTATTTGAACTCAGGACTTATCGAATATGACGCAAGAGTTCCAACTACGTCGCCATGTTTGGCATGACTCACATATGATAACCAACGACTGGCCAAAAAAAAAAACTAGCACAGATCTACGACTACTATGATCTGTCAAAACAGACATCACACATTTCTGTATCACATACAACTCCAACGAGCTTATCTGTGCCTGTCATGACCGTGAGGTCATTTATTTATTTTCATTGCAATCCGATTTAAAATATGACTGATTTATTCCACATTAATTTATATGGGCTCCTAACCTGTAGCCAAAAACAAACACTGGAGTCTCAGTTTTGTCAGTGACGTCAATTTTTTTGTATGTGTAAATGAGGGACAATAAACAGCATTAGCCAATTATTTCAAATAGCGGTGGGAACGAGGTAGAGACGCGCGTTCCCATTCTCCGTTAACAAGTTTAAACTGGGAACACAAAACGTCTCGGTTGCTGTTTCTGTAACACAAAACGTTTGTGCTCTAAAGCGCCAAGTTCAACTAATTAACTGTATTGGTATTACGTAAGTATACAGACGTACTTTCATAAGCTAGGCTAGAATATACACAATTATTGTGTTTCTGGACGTTATCCAACGTCCTGTTTCTATGTAACACACAGCCTTTCGCAAACTGGATTATGTCTCCGTCTTCACGCGGAACCTACTCAGTTGGGCCAAATCGACAGTTAGTCCCTGTCTACGGAGACAGAATACACATCTAAACAAACAAAACCCGCTCGATCACTGCATAAGGTTCAAGACATGTCTCGCCGAGAAGCGCAGTTCGTCAAGCCGCCACGACAGCGCACCCTATTAACGACCAAATGCTAATTGCGTTCTAACGAACGCAGCAGTAAACAAGATGATGCGAAATTCTGAGGTTACGAAATACTTTCTGTAAATTACGACTAGAGAAGGTGACAAATACAGCAATGCCTTGAGAGCCACGGATTTCAAGCACTGACGGGTTTTTAACTAGCAACCAGTCTTGCCAACCGCTATACTTGCGTTTGTGAAAAGTCCATGTACTCCAAGGACCGGGGTACTCCTCGTGTAGGCAACCTTGAAGGAGAATCCTTCTGTGTGAGTTACAATTTCTCACCGATGTAGGAACACCGGAAATATACTGAAAATATATAATCCAATAACGTCCTAACGGCGAGGTAACGGCCCATGTCATTAACTTAACGACCACACACTCTCGTTCCCAAGGCGGACGGAGCATACCCGCGGCTTTCCATTCGTATCAAGAGACCCATATTTATAGGGGGTGGGGATACAGCTGCAATGGCCAGCTCCATCCAATCCAAATTCTGACATCCTATTTATAAAATATAAAGCAATACATGTAACAGGCCGTGGGGGGACATAGGGTTGTGAGACGTCGAGGCTGACACATTTTCTAGATAATCGGCTCACAGATGGTGGTGAGGTTGTCAGCCTTACGCGTTAGCCGCTCTTTACCCCAAGGGAAAATTCCTAGTACTAATTTCTGTTAGAGGCTGAGCCGACCTCAGGGCCTTAGAGCGGCTGGAAGGATTAGGGGAAAGTGAAAAAATGCAATGACATCATCGGTAATCAATCCCGCGACCTTCCGGCGTGTAGCAAAATTGCTTGAGTATTCGCAGCAGTTTCATGTACAATGTGAAACTGTCCCTGTTAAACTAATTAAACACTGCGCCACAAAGACGTATGGAGGAGTGGATGTATAGATCCATGTATTCTTGACGTTGGCACTAGCTGGTCAGTTTCACGCCCCGCCCGCTTTACACCTGTTGGAAGTGTCCATGGTACCCACTAGATAGGAGGCTGGGTGGGCCTCAAAGCCGGTCTGGATACTGTCAAGAAAACAAACTTACTCCGCAGGGAATCGAACCCCAGCCGTCCAACCCGTAGTCCGTCACTCTACCGACTGAGCTATGCTGCTTGTTTCCTACCACGGAAACAATACAGAACACCTAAATAATTACGAAATTTACTGAATACTCTTTATCAAGGCGATGTGCAAGTGTTGCGCTAGAGTTTTGGGTGAGATTCGAATCCTCGTTCCCAATATTTTTTAATCACACGAATTAACATTTTTTCTTAAATCTGAGTGTTATTCCTTCTATTAAAATCATTACTCTATATTGTGATATTCAGAGCGGAAGAAAACGTGCCCCGGGCGAACAACGGGTACTCTTGCCTGTATAAAATAAACCTTCATTTTTATGAACACTCTGCATAATGGAATTTGATTCTTGTTCTGAAGTGACGTCAACAGGTGTCTGTGTGGGTTGTAAACTTGAAACTTTGAAGCTGTTTATGTCACGAATTGCGGGCACTGCTTTCCTGCTCTATAAATGAAATAACAGGTGTTTCACTACAAAATGGCGAAGTTCTTGGAATATGTTTATAATTATTATTTCCTGAAGGACGCACACAAAAGGGCGGAAGGAATGCTGTACAAACATGACCACAGTCAACACAAATGGCATCGCTCGACGGGCAGACCAGAAGAATGGAAATGCTCTGGTTGTGGGAAGGGACAAGCAGGTGTACATTCTGTAGGGGTCGTTTCGGATCTGATTTCGTGGCTGACATGGGGGGGGGAAAGAAAGTTGGAAAATAGTAATGTGTCAAAACATATGGATTCACAAACTGGTCTTCCAAACATTCCATTTTTTCAACATTTTCGGACCACTCTTTGTGTGCTTATAGCAACGCTCCCACTCCTGCTACATGTGACACCAATCTCCCCTATATGATTATCGTAATAATAAGCAATAAAGACCAGAACTGTTAATTTTTTTTTGTCATCTGAGTAAAGTAAAAAAAGTAAAGGTATCCCTGTAACAAGCCGTGGAGGCCCATAGGGTTCTGAGATGTTGCGGTTCCCACATTTTCTAAACAGTCGGTTCAGAAATGGCGGCAAGGTTGTCAGCCTTACGCGCCGGCCGCCCTTTACCCCCAAGAATATTCTAAGAATATTCCTGGTACTCATTTCTGTTAGAGGCTGAGTCGACCCTAGGGCCATAGTGCGGCTGGAAGGATTTGGTAAACTGAAAACCACCTTATCGGGATTCGATTAAGCGACCTTCCGGCTTGTAACATAGTGCCTCAACCAACTACGCTACCGCGTGCCCCTGTGTTAACTATTAGATTCTTCGAAGGTACTCAGTGCTATAAGGATACAGTTAAAATTTACATTTACAGCACAAGAATCATACAGAGATCATCCTATAAGGCAGTGGTAACTGTATGTACCACAAGCTTTAACATTAAAAACTCTGCATTCTGCCCACACACTGTATTTAATGTGTTCCGTATGGTTCACACAATAAGAAGCGACTGTTTCCCTAAGCAGCATTAACCGGTTGGTCTCTGTAGCGGTGACGTAATGTTTCCTGTGAGGTACGGACTGAATTCTTAAATATTACTTAGACGAAACTGAGGTAAAAAACGGAGAAATGGTTGACTGGCAGTCAAACAGGGGCATTTATTACGCTGGACCCAGAACTGACGCATTACGGAAGTGCTACTGACTACTGCAGCTAGACTACAGACAAGTAGTGCTGTCTTTTCTGGCGCCAGAGGGATAAATGTAGATGAAGTATTTACCCGGTCCATGCAGTACCAGTTCACACAGATGCAGCGATCTGACGTCACTTCCGACACTACAGTCGCACCGAGCGAGTTCTGATGAAGTGCAACAGGCTGGATGTGCTGAGCCTATCACAAACCTGATATGGCTTCAGAGGGTTATGGGGCAGACTAACCGAGCCATAAAACAGAATGCACAACATGTGTGAACAAAACGTTTGCGGATGGGTGTAACGGGGACACGCAAGTGTTTACGCCTCCAGACGTCACCCTGGTCATAAAATTGTCATTTTTCTGTGGGGGGGGGGGCCTGCAACAAAAGGTTTCCTTATATTACATTGCAGCGTTTGGAGAGCGTTGGTTCCGAGTAAATTCCTGATGCAACCGCTAGTTCCCACTCACAAACAGAAGGTAAAGCTGTCCGGGTATTTTAACTACGCGCTACGCCATGAAGACGTATGGAGGAGTGGATGTCTAGAGCCAAGTATTCTTGACCTCGGCACTAATTGGGGAGGCGAGTGGTCGGCTTCACGACCCGGCTACTTTACCCACGGTAACCACTGGACAGAAGACTGGGTCTGGACAATATGGTGAGGAGAAAAATCTTGCCCCTATCAGGACTTAAAAGAGTTCCGACCCCCTCGGCCGTCCAGCTATTTGCTATACCGAGAGCTATCCCGGCTAGCGCCCCACTCACTGATACTTCACGGATCTAGCCGTCCAAGTATTGCGAGAGGAACCCGTGTGGGGTACCCGAGCAGGCATTTACCGGGGTTTGACCTTTGCCCTCGACAATGGTTTCATAGTCATTAACCCTTTAACGTCCGTCCATCTACATAAACTTTCAGCACTTCAGTTCCTAAACAAATCGTGTCTCTGTAAAAGCGACCAACCGGTGAATGCTGTAAACCTGGCCCTGTTCTTAACTACTTGCCACGAGCACGTATGGAGAAGGGGAGGTATAGATCCACGTATTATTGACCTCGGCAATAGTTGGAGGTTAGTGAGCAGCTTCAAACCACGGTCGATTTACTCCCGGGGGAAAGCGCCCCACGGTACCCACTGAAGAGGAGGCTGGGTGGGCCCCAGTATCGTTCTAGAAGACGCGGAGAGAAGAAAAATCTTGCCCCCTACCAAGACTCGAACTCCGACCCCTTGGTCATCCTTTCACCATCCCAGTTACTTCGGTTAATGTTGCCATTTACTGTGAGAATCACAGGAAACTTACACACTGTGTATGACAGAATGGCGAGGTAATGCAGCTGATACTTGTGGTTACCGGCGTGCTTTGAGGGCGAGAGTACAGGCCTTCCTACGAAATCCGAATGAGAACAAAGACATTACATGCCAGGACTGAGCCCCAGGGCCCAGGGACGGCCGTGCGTGATTTCGGAGAGATCACCTGCAAGGTCACAGAGCCCACGGACCAGCTGGGCTTCTTTCCCACCATCTGCAGCAGGACCCGAACCTTCACCAAGGACACAAAACGCCTGCCAGCTGTGCCACTTCGTGGCTGCACCTCCAAACAGGGGCCAAGTTACACGTAAAGCTGTGGACATGAAAACATACGGGGGACAGGAGGTACAGCTCCACGTATTCGTAATTTCGGCACAGGACTGAAGTGGGTGGTCAGCTTCTCACGCTCAGGCCAACGTACCCCGTGCCCCAGAGGCAGGCTGGGCAGGGGGTAAAGCGGCTGGGACACGAGGCTGACCACTTATCTCCAATTATTGCCTTTATTTGGCACGAGGGTAACTTTATCTTTACCTAACTCTCCTTCCCTGATGATGGTAGTGGCATGTTCATCAGAAACACTGTTAAACTGTACTGCGTCACATCGAAGACGTGCACTTCAGTGGCACATGCGTTGCTGGCTACATCTAGTCAGTCTGTCTCGTGACTCAGATAAGCCAAACACACGGAATGCCGCCTATGGGTGAGGTAACTCTGTGTGTGTTAGGTAAACGGCCTGAACGAACATGGAATCTTCACCTCGGCTGAGGGCGTCCACCGTCCTACTCTTGTACGAGTGTGAGAGAGACAGGAACATGTGCACGTGTGTCCTACAGCAGAGACCAGGTTAGGACACCATCATCCTTGTACAAAATGCTTCGGTTTTGACCCAGTCGCTTACAGCACAGTGGAACCTGTATACACCACCCTACGTTAAAATTAACCCCTGGACTAGCAGCAACTGTAAACGACAGACCCGTCCTCTCGCCACTTTTAAGTGGCCCGCATCAACAAACCCACAACTGACAGCAACAAAAATCTGGTCTTGGGACCCTGAAGGGGGCTTAACGTCAAGAGAGACTGGACGGCTGGCTGTGGGTCCTTACGAACTCTGACTTCGACTAAGAGGCTGAATTTCTTCTAAATAAGAAATAAGAATTCAGTTCGTGCCTCACAGGAAACACTACGTCTCCGCTATAGAGACCAACCGGTTAATACTGTTCAGGGAAGCAGTCGCTGTTTATTGTGAGACACACGGAACACATAAATACACTCCGTGGGCAGAGTTCAGTGTTTCGGTGCGTTAAAGCATGTGGTACACAGGTAGTTTACTACTGGGCTTCAGAGGGTTTCAAACAGTTCTTCACTCTGCCTCCAAAGTGCATTCATGTGTTCTAACAAGACACAATAAACAACAATTCTTTCCCTGGACAGCATTGACCGGCTGGGCTTTACAACGCTTTCGGTTGGGTGGGAATTCAAATTTTAAATATTATTTAGATGAACTTCATGCTTCAATGAACGGTAAATGGGGAAATAATTACAGACTGCACAAGTCACTTCCCTGCGGCACCTCCTTGCTCTGGTCCGTATTTACATTAAAAAAAGTGAATGGGAGGATGTGGAGTGGGCTCATCTGGCTCACGACTGGGTCAAGTGGCGGGTCTTATGAACACAATAATGAACATATTGGTTCCATAAAATGTAGGGTGTTTCTAGAGCAGCTGAGCGACTGCCAGCTTCTTAAGGATTGTGTAAGATTTGAGGCTTTCACGGCGGTGACTATGAAGAAAGCAGTCTTCTGGGATTTGGCACCGTGTATATGTGGTGTTAACCGACGTTCCTCCGAAACGTCATGAACACAATAATGAACATATTGGTTCCATAAAATGTAGGGTGTTTCTAGAGCAGCTGAGCGACTGCCAGCTTCTTAAGGATTGNACGTCGGTTAACACCACATATACACGGTGCCAAATCCCAGAAGACTGCTTTCATCTTAAGGATTCTTGTCCAGCTGCAACATTCTACAATTCTGGAGGTGTACAGTTCGAATGTCGGCTGGGCCACCGGCTATTCTGACAGTTTTTTGTGTTTTCTTCAGTCCCGTCAGGCAAATGTGGGGGTACTACATGGATTTAGATCACGGCAGTTCCTTCCCAAATCATTCCGCTCCCTTCCTAACAAACTAACTAACGCAACTAACACCGCCCCTCTTCAGGAAGGCAGACTCGGCTCTAACTGCAGAAAAGCAGCATCAACTGCTGTCAAGTAGTAACTAAGGTTTCCACATAAAATAATGTAACTGCCCACCCTTCAAACCATGTTTTCCTCAACACAATCTGCACTCAAATCAACACGCTTATCCTTCTCCATGCACAAAAGTTTCGTTAAGCGTGACATTTTTCATCGTCATTAGGCAATTGCGGGTTATACCACAGCGTTAATCGTTGCATGAACGCTAAGATACGTAGTATGCCACGTACGAGCGGGCAGTCTTCTGTTTCAGTTTATTGCGTCTACTCTTGACAGATATTTTGAAGTGGATTAGAGATGGTATACGACTGACTATTTGTGCGTGTTATTCACCGGAGATTGGCTTCGACATGTATCATTCGGTAACACGCACGACTAGAAAGGAATATGGGAAAAAACAAGGGAACAAGGAACTTAATTAACTAATGATGAGGCTTCCCGTTGAATTGTCAACGGGTGTTACACTATAACATTCTCATGTATGTACATTCCCGTGGCCTACTTCACTATTAGTTACGGCCACTCAGTAGTACAGAAATCATTTCATGGATTACACAGTTGCCAAGCAACGAAATGCCAACTGCGGTGAGCATAGTACACTTTTGCTCTGTGTAACGACACTGGCCACCTAACAACAAGAACAGAGACGCAAAAACGTCTACGAAAAGGATTTCATGTATATAAGAGGTTTGCGAATTGAGCAGGATTTAAAAGAAAAGTAGTTTAAGGAGGGGGCGAGGTTCGGGGGGGGGGGAATGCGTGCCAATCATACTGAGATGACAGGATCACGACCAAAACGAACTCTTTCGCCCGTTGTATCCCATTTTCAGTTTGCCCCAAGATAGCTGCAGTGACCAGCCTACGGACTGGACGGTAGTCTGACACTCGGCATGGGCTCACAGTTCTCACCGCTCAACAGCGCCCAGACGGACTCTGGGCCCCAACCAGCCTCCTATAATCCAGTGGATACCACACGCTTTTTCCATGGGAGTAAAGATGCCCGGGCTTGAAACTAACCATTCAACTTCATGTAGTGCTGAAGGTGTGATTATTTTTATTTACAACATATCCTGAAACATTACTTGATACTTCATAGAGTTACGCTCGAGATATGCCCTGTGAACAACGCACACTAGTAACGGTAAGGTCTTTCTCGAAGAACCAAGTTCCTGACCCTCACTGGTTTGTTACCGGAACCTTATACATGACCCCCCGTGGAACATATACGCAGTCTGCCCACATATGTCCATATGGCTCTCACAATAAACAGCGACTGTTTTCCTTAACAGCATTAACCGGTTGGTCTCTGTAGCGGAGACATAGTGTGTTTCCTGTGAGGTATGGACTTGAGTTTTAAGTATCGTATAAATGAACTTCGCCAGTCACCACAAAATTATATTTAAAAAGTCAGCTTAGTGACAACTCTCAAATAAGGCAGTTAGGCCAGTACAATCCAATCCACGATAAACACAAAAGGCCGCGCACCCTGTTGACGGACTGATCTTGTGTTGTGAAGCATCCAATCGATATCGCACACCTTGACCTCTCTCACA
>NW_019743656.1:1136404-1191750 GCF_002891405.2 Cryptotermes secundus | reverse complement strand
AACTGTTTTGCTGTATTTCGAAATGTATTGAAATTGTAAATTAACCATTGTATTGTTATTGATGACATGTACGCACTTGAAAACTTTATCAACAAAGCATTAAGCACACATGCTAGGGAAACGTTAGGGAATCGCCCGTCTGTTTTGTTTGCCGGACCGCTGGCTAGAAGTCAGTGCGTATCCGGAAGGTCCTGCGACCGGCCATCTCGACACAGGTTTTCTTGGTTTTCCTCTGTCTTNTACCAAAATTATACACGTAAACTCTAATTTTTGAAATTAAAAGCTCCGCGGCCCCTCTCTCTCAACTCTCTCAAGTCGTTGCTTCTAATCATCTTAACGCCTACACTTTCACTTTACTCTTACCAGAAGGACGAGCGGGCAAAGCCTGGGAACCTTCTTAAATCGATGCTCTTTCTTTCTTTCTTTCTTCTTTCTCTCTCTCTCAAACACATTCGCCAGTCACGGTAGCCGAGCAGTCTAAGGCATGCACTGTCTTCGCTCACTCGGAAGCCGGGATCGTGGGTTCGAATCCCACTCAGGGCATGGATGTTTGTGTGCGTTTTTCTGTGTTTGTCTACAGGTAGAGGCCTTGCGACGAGCTGATCACCGCCCAAGGAGTCCTACCGTATGTGTAAGATCTAGAAAAACCGAAGTCAACGGAGAAGTTCATGGAGGTAGGCCTAGGCCCACTGGGGCTGTAGTGCCAAGGAAAATAAATTAACTTCAGCCTTTATTAGCACGACGCTCTAACCAACAGAGCTAATGGTTTCCGTGGTTTTCCTCGGTCCTAGAGCAAATGATGGTTGGTACCCGAATTCCACGTTGCACTGCATGGCTTCACACGCAGCCCTTCCATTGGTAACATCAAAATTTCGCCCTAATATAGTCCTCCGAACGTTAGCAAAAATTTGACTGTAATGCACCCCTTCCAGCGTCATAAAAATATTTTAAAAATAACCGATTATATGCTCTACCTATACCAGAATGACAAGGGGGCACTGCCTGGGAACCTTCAAAATCGGAGATCCACGTAGAATTTCTTACCCCTTCCCCCACTTCTTCAGCCTTTAAACAGTTATTCGCACCTCATCGACGGCGATGAGAAAAATAAACAGTGGAAGATATTATGTGCAATATTTATATTGCATCAAGTATTGTGTACCAACAAGTGCATCTGCTTTGCATCCCTTCAGGCTTCAGCGAGCTAAACCAGTGAAAATGAAGTGCCATAGTGGCTCGAGTCGCTGCAGATCTGAAACCAGAAACCGGAGCAAGGCGCCGTGACGGACAACGTGCTCATCAGCGGAACAAAAGATGCGGCCAGTTAATTACGATACCTGGAAACCTGTCACGTGACCCAGGGCAGGACGAGTCCCTCTCCTGTAGCTTATATCGACGAGATATTGTTAGTCACGGTGGCGGCCGTCTTCTGGGGTGGGACATCATGTGGCACGACACAAGTATACCGAATTTCGGGGAACGTAGTGCCCTCTTCTTAACGGTGTACTAATCCAGGCAAGTACACAGCAAGAAGCAGGTGGCAAGCAGAACAATGGGGCTTGTCTCACCCTTTGATCCTGAAGATGGAGGCTGTACGTTCCTCTGAAACGTTGGCAAACGTGTACCGGACTATACGGCGTCATGTCTCAGAATATAGTACTCTTCATATAGACTGTGGTCTTCTGGGCTGCGACATCGTGTGCTGGAATAGGTGAATATCAATGTTTCGGAAGTTACACTGAAGATGGTGGTCAGCGTGTTAGTTCGAAACGTCGCCAACAGTACTGGAGTGTCATGGCGCAGAAGACCACGAATGTGAACACACAGCACGATGCATCTCGAACTGTATAAAGGTGAATACAGAAGGTTGCTTGGTCCGAGACAGCTCAGTCAAATACTGACTACACCTATCATCTGGGGCTGGTACAATTGGCCAGAAGTGGCCGCAGTACAAGGGACTTAGTCCCACCCCACTATCAATAAAAGAAAGCTACGGGCGAAGGCCGTACCATAGCTCAGGCGATTAGTCGCCGGCTTCCCATTGCAGTGACCCGGGTTCGAGCCGAGGTCGGGTCACGTGGGATCTGTGGTGGGCAATGTGGCACTAAAGCAGGTTTTCTCCGAGTACTTCGGGTTTCCCTTGCAAATTCTCATTACACTGACTGCTGTACAATCATCTATCATTCGGGGCTTTTACAATAAGCCAAACACTTTTCTTTTTTCTTTTTATTGCTAGTGGGGTTGCACTAGGTCCCTTGTACTGCGGCCACTTCTGGCCTATTGTGCCAGCCCCAGATGATAGGTGAGGGTGATTGTGGAGCAATTGGTGGAATGAAGATTGGCAGGGGAAACCGAAGTACTCGGAGAAAACCTGCACCAGCGCCACTTTATCCTCCACAAATACCACTTGACCAGACCCGGGATCGAGCCCGGGCCGCCGCGGTGGGAAGCCAGCAACTAACCGTTTGAGCTATGGCGCGGCCAAGCCAAACACTAGCAAACATATCAAGTGGACTCAGACTCACCCCACCCCAAAAAACTAAGGTATGAGCGATGGCAAAATCGAGGTTTTATTCCTGTCAGGGGCTGAGATATCGGGTTCTTCTCCACAGCGTCCAGATCTCGCCTGTGGCCCACCCAAACTTCTATTCAGTGAGTACTGTGGGGGGGGGGCTTCTTCTCAGTGGTAAGGCGGTCGGGGCGTGAAGTTAACTACTCATCCTCCTCCACTCTCCATACGTCTTCATCTCATAGGGCTCAGTTGAGCGGAAGGACAACTTTACCTTCACGTACTTCTTCGGAGTGGTGTTAGATGTTACTTAGCACACTCTTGCATACTGACTTTAAGAACTGTTCCAGTCCTGTCCGCGTCTTGCCATGTACGGCGAATATCTCTCTCTTCTTGTTGAAGCCCCTCGCCCCGCCAAGATTCTACCTGAACATCGGTCCCAATGGCGGCCAACCTGGTCAGACTATTGTCCAGGTTGCAGCTGCGTGAGCAGCCTCAAATTCTCTGCCCCTGATGCAGCAGAGTGGGTTCAGAGATGTGCAACGCAATGTCCTCTCGTCAGCGCTTACCTTCCACACAAAAGTTCCCGGAGTATACCAAATCTGAACGCAAATGCAAGCACCATCACCGGGCATAACATTCCTGGGTTTCAACAGATGCGAAGCCGTGCATGCTGATGTGTCGGTCCAACTAGCTGCTACCACCATCAGATTCCCTCAAGACTGACGCAGTAGTTTTCTCAGAGACCCTGATGCTCGGTAGGATGTCTGTAGTAGGCTGAAAGTCAAGTGACGTTTCGGAGGAATATGCCTCTTTCATCAGGGTGTTAAAGCAGGTGGCAAGCAGAGCCACTGCAACATGTTCCCCCAAAACGTTGGTTGACTTTCATGGCGTTATATCCTCTAAGATAGAACTCCTCAACCTCAAGACTGCTGCAAAACGTTCCTCGAAAATACCGAAGATGGAAGCAGAAACTTCCACCGAAAACGTTAGTAGTCTCATTAAGGTCGATTCAGAGACCATGGCGTAAATAATCATGCAATTGTCTAAAACTGTCCCCGTGCTTTACTACGTACCATACTATGATGATGTATAGGGAAGTGGAGTCCATGGATTCTCAGCCTCCGCACTACGTGGAGGTGGGTGGTCAGCTTCACGCGCCAACAGCTTTACCCCCGAGAAAACAGCTTCCGGTACCCAATGGATAAGAGGGTGGGTGTGCCCCAGAGCCGGTCTGGGCGCTGTGGAGAACAGAAAAAAAATATATACTCCTGCCGAGGATCGAACCCCCATTTCTCAGTAACGAACCCCGCCTGTAACTCCGCTGACATACTGATTGCGCTTTGCCTGCTCAGCACTTGAGGCCTCGTTGTAATCGCTAGCTTTCTGAAATCTGTTTGCAGCTGAACAGGGCCAGTGCCGTGGCGGCCGTGGAGCTCGCATGACTCGCTGAAACCTTCTTGCAAGAAGCACGTATGAGTAATATGAAACAGAACAGTATTAGCGGAAATATGTCACGCGTGACGCACCGTGTGTCGAAACGTGACTGCTGACTCAACATTAATGCTGCGTTTGTCTGTAATGGTGATGCAACATGCATCACTTGACTTCATACAAGAATTCCGTCATAAAATTGCAGACAGTATGGCCGATTATATCAGTCTGCAGATATAGAAGGTAATAACAGATAATAGGACCTGATATTCTGACAGCGGTGGTTATGCACAAGTGTGTCTTCTTGGGCATATTAACGGGCTACAGGGCGTTATATCCCAAAACGTGAAACTCGTAATACAATTTCTTCTGCTGTCAGTGTAACCTTGCATTAAGGGCAGAGAAAATAACATAAAATCTTAACAAAACTGTAGGCCGCGCCATAGCTCAAGCGGTTAGTCGCTGGCTTCCCACCGCGGCGGCCCGGGTTCGATCCCGGGTCTGGTCAAGTGGGATGTGCGGTGGACAAAGTGGCGCTGGGGCGGGATTTCTCCGAGTACTTCGGTTTCCCCTGCTAATCTTCATTCCATCAAATTCTCCATCATCATAATGAGCTGGGGCAAGCTACAATAGGCCAATCAGTGGCAGCCATACCGAGTGGACCCAGTTGGACTCCAGCCCCCGCCCTCAGAACTAATAATACAACTGTAATTTAACTCTGTGAGGCCTGACATCCATCTAAATAACATTAAAGTACTCAGTTCGTACCTCACAGGGAACAGACTGCATCTCCGTTAGAAACACCGCTCAGTTAACGCTGATCAGGGAAATAATGGCTGTTTGCTGTAAGGATAAAACTGACCATATGAGCAAGATGCAGGTACATACACAGTGTGTAGAGGTTTTGTTAGGACTGTGTTCATTAAAAATACAAGATGTGAATTATTTTCAAAATTTCACTCTTTTTATTCAAAATAGTCTCCTTCTGAATCAATACTCGTACATGGCTGGAATCAATTGAACAGTTTTCGAAAACAGCCACTGTACTCCTTTATTTTTTTTTTTTTTGGAGTCGCATTTAAAACTGCGGTAGATTCCCTTTGGATGTCCTGGATGGTGTAGTGACGGTCTCCTTTCATCGTCAACTTAACTTTTGGGAACAACCAGAAATCTGCTGCAGCCAAATCTGGCGAATACGGAGGATGATCAAGGACTGTGATCCCTTTTCTGGCCAAAAAAAATGCGCCGCTCGATCTTCGATCTGTGGGGTGGGGGCACTGTCGTGGGGGAGCGACCAGGAACCTTGCTCTCGATATTCAGGTCGAATTCGAAGAATTCTTGCCCACAAACGATTGAGGACTCCGAGATAATAATCAGAATTCACTGCTTGATCTTCTGGCAGAAATTCCTTGTGAATGATTCTTTTGGAATCGAAGAAAACGGTTAGCAGTGTCTTTACTCGACTCTTTTGCTTGCGCACTTTCTTTGGTATCGACTTCTTTGGGCTCAACCACGCTGCACTCTGCCGCTTTGTGAAAGGTTCATATTGAGAACACCATGTCTCGTCACCAGGAACGATCGATTTTGTTAATTTGGTATCACTTTGAGCCGACCGTAATATGTCTTTGCAGTGTTCCACTCTGGCATGTTTTTCATTACCTGACAGCGCGTGCGGTACAGACCGCGCACAGGCCTTCCGTTTGCCCAAACCCTCCGTCAAAATTTGATACACAGTACTTTTTGGTATTCCCAAAAGCTCCTCGATGAGTCTTCCAGAAACACATCGGTCTGATGCAAGGATTTCGGTCACTTTTTTCACATTTTCTTCAGTGGGATTTCTTCTCGGCTTTGATGCACGTGGAGCATCTTCAGTGCCCTCCCTACCGTCACGAAATACAGCATACCATCGAAAAACGTTCGAGTGACTCAAACAGTCACTACCGTACATACTTTTCATCATTTCGTACGCTTCTCCGGCTGTTTTGCCTAACTTCAAACACAATTTGATGTTGGCTCTCTGTTCAACCGCCATTTTCCGACGAGCGCCAGAACGGTACTGTTATATTCAAGGTCAGAACACATGAAGCAGCTATGCTTGCGCTTTGAAATTACAGACAGCCACAGCAGAAACTTCAAGAATCTTAACGCCACAACTCGCCAACATATGGAACTGCAGGGCAAATAAAAAAAAAAGTCCTAACGTATCTTGGACACACCGTGTATACTAACCATATACTAACTAGTGTTATGAAATATGAAACATATAAAATGCCTTACAGTTCTGTACACACAGTTACAGTGCATACAACAAACTACTGTCTAGGACGGAAAGACGGAATTCGGGCTGGAACCAGCTGAAATGACCGCAGCGTGCGCAAGCGCAGCTCGAGGCAGCATGAAATGCTGCATTCTACAGGCAGTTCAGGGACAAGTAACAGCGCGCAGCAGGTGGATACCTGGAAACCTAACAAGTTAGGAACTAGTATTACGCATTGCGCAATGATTTCGGCGTGTTCGCTCACGTCTGTTTTTAATTTATCGAAAAACTTACGGAAAATGGCGTACTGCATGTAAGATGCTTGTTTCATTCCTACTTGATATTCTGTTCGTAACTTCTTTTTTCGCTCCGATGACTAGCGAGTTCCGGTTGAGATGTGCAATTGTATATTTCGATCAACTTATACGTTTCGGGCGCAAAGGCCATCCACCATCTTCAGGTATTTTATAGGATTTGAGGTTCTCACGGCGGTAGTTATGAAGAGTAGTTACTATCTTCTGTGATACAGCGTCGTATCGTCAGTTGAAAGTTAGCTGACGTTTCGGAGGAACATATCGCCTTACCTTCAGGGTCGAATAAGCAGAGCAAGATACCTGCGTGAAAGCAGGTGGCAATGAAGATGGTGGCGATGTTCCTCCGAAACGTCAGTTGACTTTCAACGGACTACACGAGGTTATATATCCCCGAGTTCTTCTCAAGGGCATCCAGTGTGCATTCAAGCAGTCGACGTGAAGAAGCGGGGCGTGATATGATTTTCACGCTTAGAGAAACCAATATACTGTCACGTGATGTGAGTGAATATAAACGGGGTTTGGATTGGTAATCGGATTTACTGAACTCTCAAACAACTCGTGACTACACTTTACAAATCACTACCACACACACAGGCTAGTATTCTCAGTCACGGTGTTCACTGCGTTGCTTGGTAGGGGCCTCCAACAGCGGACGTTGTCCCCGGCCTGAACTACCCAACTCTCTCTCGAACTCGCACGCAATGGCTGATGGCCTTCGTTATATAGCCTCTACATGGGCTCCAAAGTAAACACCTGTCCCAACAGTTCCTCTATTGTTGAATGACGTAACCACCGGCACAGACCGCGTAGGGAACACCACTTCTCACAGTTACTCCATTGTTGTGTGCGTGTCTATTGCGGCCTTCACGTGACGGCTACTGAGCCACTGCCTAGCAAAGGGCGTTAGAGAGTCGTTCCCTAGCAACGGCCGTTCTCTGCTGGCTTCACAATTTTGGCTTTCAGCGGACATGCCACAATACATTAAAACAAGTATACTGTTGTAACTGGTAGGTCCGGTTACGACTTTCTGATAAATTAATTAACAACTGTAACTAGCTGTCGATGAACACCGGTACAGAGAGATGCCTCCACCTTGCTGGAAGTCAAAATAGAGATGAGTCAGACGCAAAGTCGAAGCGTTCCTCTTTGTTTTCCAAACAAAAGTTCCGAATCAACAGCTTCTAATCGACCATGGACAATGGGGGCAAAGTTTATTTTTGACCGCACAACCAGCTTTCCCTTCAGAATCGGGGAGATTTTCCCTTTCAGAAGTCAGTGAATACTAGGGCTCTCCGAGACGCTTCCTTCTCGCGCCCCTGTTGACAAAAACAGACAGGGATATACAATACTTACAAATCTGACGTCGAGGGGTGACATTGTGGGCTTTACTGGGACCCAAAACGAAACAGGTTTAGGATATAGCCTTCATTAACTTTGGGAAACAAGCCTGGTTACAATCCACGTCCATAATCGAGCGAAGTGTCCGTTTCCCTTCCCCCTTTAGTTTATTATTTTGCGACGCTTTAAGCACGGAAACTATAACACACTGCAGATGATACGATGATCAATAAATACTGGGCAGTTGGTGAAATTAAAATTGGGAGGGGAAACCAACACACTCAGAAAGAACGTAGCCGAGTGCCATTTTGTCCAAATCCCACAGATTTTAACAAAAACTGAATACGACATATATCAGAAACTCGCTCCAATACAGAATTCTACGAAAACCGGTCCAGCCGTGTTGTCTGTGCATGCATGGCGATGTTGCTAAGCGCTCCACAGAACTGACATTAAATGAAAGCCAAGGTTTCTCCAACATTTGAGGCAAAGACAAGTACATAGAACATTCCTAATCTACAGCTTCTCCTTAAACTCCACGTTAACGATCAGTTATATACGAGCCAACCTATTATGGTATTATATGGAAAGGAAAATTATCCCTGAGCTTAATTCAACGCCACGCCATGACAACGTAAGAGGGAGTGGAGGTATAGCTCCACCATTAACCTCGGTGCTGGATGGACGTGAGTCTACATATGATATACACATTCGGCTCACATGTAAACTTACTTGATGTATCTATGAACAGGACCTGAAGATGGCACATAAGTGCCGAAACATATCATCTTAACAACTAATGGTGGTGTGTTGGTAAAGAACTCAATATGTGTATAGTGCAAGACATAAGTCGCTCTTTCCCTTACGCCGGCACTGGATGCGTACAGTCTGTGCAGATACAAGCACCAACCAAACTTAACGCGGCACAAAATGGGGTTATATTATCTTCATACTACCCACTGCACCTATTTGTTAAAAGTGGTGCATAGGCGCTGATGCGGTCCGGAAAAAGCGACTAGGAGAAAATTCTCGTACTTCCCCGGAATCGAAAAATAAACCAAACAATGACGTGGTCCAACAATGTCCGCCCACAGGCTCGAACCTCTGGGCACTAGCTACAGGTGGCAGGCAACATCATATGCAACCATGACGTCACGTATGGGTTATGTTTGTGTATCATAAGTACGTGCCTTTATGAAATGTGTTAATACAATTAGCAAGAACAGAGCTATTTATTACCTTGGTCACGTGTAGAGAATTCACAGCTGCAAGCTCCCACACAAGAGCCCCGAGCAAGCAGAAGTCACGTTGGTCTTCTCACGATTGTAATGTAATGATAATGTCTACGTGATTAGAAATTATGAGGGCTTGGACATGGGCACACACGAACAATTACTCATCTAAATACACTGTTCACACAACGGGTATCACACCACCTCAGCCTTCCTCTGTATATTATCATTATTATCACTGTTTCACTCTTTTCAAATACACACACGCTTCTTATTATCTTTGTTAACTTTACGTTATAACATCTCACAACATTCCACGCGTATCTCTTACACTCACTGACACAATTTTCTTACAGCAACACTTTCTTCACATCTGACCCCACAATCTTTCTATTACATACTAATAAATAAACAAAATCACCGTAGAAAGAATAACCGAAGCCACAGGTAAGGAAAACTTGACGTTTGAACCCTATACAATGACTTGGTGCGTCAGAGAGCCAACTTCATGAACTCTACTCAACGAACGCTCGGCATAAACCAGACTGAACAGGCAACGACTCCTCCACTCTGCGGCATTACAGGCAAGCTAGGAGGTGACGTCATCTCTGTGGGATATACAGCGCGGTGTTCGTACCGCATCACGTCTGTTCTTCCACAAGAGTCAACCCATCATCACAATACAGTCAGCGTCTCACGGTCCGGTGATTCCAGTGGCGGAAGTTGATGTTCATACCATATGTGTCATTTCAAAATGTGGGGCCTTCCTGTGCCTCTGTTGCCTTGATGCGCGTAGAGTTCACGGCCTCTGATATTCAGCCGTTTAAAGCACATAACTTTTCCTTGGCTAGAGTCTATTTTTTTAATGCTAGTGGGGTGGGACTAAGTCCCTTGTACTGCGGCCACTTCTGGCCTATTGTAATGATAGGTGAGGGTGAATGTGGGGCAACTGGTGGAATGAAGATTGGCAGGAGAAACCGAAGTACTCGGAGAAAACCTGCCCCAGCGCCACTTTGTCCACCACAAATCCCACTTGACCAGACACGGGATCGAATCCGGGCCGCCGCGGTGGGAAGCCAGCGACTAACCGCTTAAGCTATGGCGCGGCCCTTGGCTAGAGTCAAAGTCAGGACACTTAATAATGGTGTTCTGAATTGTATTCGTGGTTCTGCTGTGTCCCTCCTCTAGCCAAATGCTGAAACAGTAACAAATTTGGTCACGGCCACTTCCATCCAAACTCTGTTTATTGTGGGGCTTATAAGTGCAATTGGCGGCTAAGTACAGCGCGAAAAGATTTACCAAAATTGGCGTTTTATGAAAACCTCCGTTCCACAGTTCTACATTTAGCAGCACTATATATCGTATGTTTCCTTGGTTCCTCCCTACCACTTCTTTATTTCCTTCCAAGCCCCAAGACATGCGGCTGGTGGACGTATCATCCATTGACTCTGGTGAAAAACTCCTCTATGGTCATCCTTATAAAAGACAGTTCCATGGAGATAACTCCTTTTTGTGTGGTCAAAAGTTCCTAAGCTATTCAAACCTGAAGCATTCATTCACCCTGAATTTAACTCTGAAATAATATGAATAACTTACGGTGTTGTTAAATAAACCGTACCAAGATAAAAACACGATTATTTTGTGGCACGACATACAAAATTCGCCATGAAACTGGGTGTGTTCCACAATTCATTTTAATAGTTCTCCAAAATGAAGCACACAACATATCTGTCTATGTATCTATCTATGTAGTTACTATAGGATTCTGACGATGGTGTATAACACACTGATATATTGGGTTTCTGGACTTTATCCATCGTCCTGGTTTTTAAGATAACAAATAAAAACCAGGACGATTGATAAAGTCCAGAAACCCAATATATCAGTATCTAGCTATGGTTCAACGGCCATTGTGGACCTTGGCCGATTTTAGAGTTTCTTAATCTATACAATCGGTAGGACTCCTTGGATGAGAGATCAGCCCGTCGCAAGGCCGCTACCTGCATACAGAACAACAGAAACACAGAATAAACGCATACAGACATCCATGCCTTGAGTGGGATTCGAACGTACGATGCCAGCGTTCGAGGGGCCGAAGACGGTTCTTGCCTTAGACCGCGCGGCCGGTCACTGTGATCGGCTCTAAAGTGTAACATCATGACGAAAAATAGGCAAGGTGTGCCACGGAACCGATAAAATCTAGCAGGCCAGAAGACGCAACAGATGTTTCCAGCAGAAGTTACAGTGGAACCGCGCCTAACATCCAACCCGAGCGTGTTCTTTCTTTCCGCAAATCTTGCGGTTTTCGGAGCAATTCTCGTTATCTGGGACATATGACTTGACGCGTTCCCGAAAACGGGTAGTAAACCGGGCCCGTTATAACATCGGACGTATGGGGTTACATTCCTGGAGCTCAAGGTTCGGACTCTTCTCAATATTTCAGTCCTTATTACACTGTAATTCTGTTGTTCATATTGTGACATGTAGACCCAAGACCAAGTTAACAGCTATGCAAATAGGCGACAGTACAACAGCCGTTGCTAGAAAACAGCTCTTTGGACATGTTGTTTAACCGGCAACGAGAGAACACGCAATAGTGGAAAAGGCGTTTTATGTATGGAAGCCGCTACTAAGCAACGGCTACTAAAGACTGCGAAGACTTAATATGTGCTGTGCTTAACAGTGAACTTTGTAGTGTATAACTCAGTGAAGCTGTCGTGGTTATTTGTAGTTACGAGTGTTAAGTGTTCAATAAAATCCCATTACCTACCCAAACCCGGTCTCTGGTCACATTCACACGGGTGGCAATATCATAAAATCAATAAGGGGGAGTCAAATAACACGGCATTAAGCATATACACTATTACGAATATAAAAATGAGCTAACATTTTTCCACGGATCGTTACGAGTTAACTGAAACTGGTCACCACGGTTAGTTGACATGATTTGGGCTACCAGAATAATTCTATCTATGGCTCTACAGCCTCTTATTGGACCTTGGACACTTTTTCAGTTTCTTAATCATTTTAAATAGCCGGTAGGACTCTTTGGACGGGGGATCAGCCAGTCGCAAGGCCGCTACCTGCACACAGGACAACATAAACACAAATAAACACACACAAACATCCATGTCTTGAGTGGGATTCGAAGCCAGATCCCAGCGTTCGATCGGGCGAAGACGGTTCATGCCTTAGACCACGCGTCAGAGCACTTACAGACTTGAAACAGTTAAATCTAAATACGAGTTTAAGAGTCTAAGTCCGAGAGTTCGAGGTGTACGTCTAATGAGTATTAATTTAAGGGGGGGGGGGTTCATATGTCCGTTAATTCGTAAGTCAGAAACCCGCAGAGAGAAGAGCGACGAACGCACACACTAACCGTACATTGCCTAACTTGTTTATACAAGCAGAGTAATCAGCGGGAACGTACCAAAACGTTGCCTCACAAGCAACGGTTTTCACAGACTAATCCTAACTAACTCGCTTTGCCGATGAACTCCGAGCTTCCGAGTTCAATGCCCAGCAGAGGCGTTCAGGTTTTCCCAATAGCTACCTCGGGGCTGAGGACACTGGGTTCCCTGTACAACGGCATTCCGGAGGTAAAGGCGGTCGGAACATTTGTATATGGATGGTACTCGGTTCGAATCTCTGCAGGAACGTCGAATATCCAGAGGTTGTTACTGGTATTCCTCCGTCTCGCCCGGTAAAATCCTGGGATAGCACCACAAATAGACTATGACCGCTTCCTTCCAGATCCATCATTCACCAATCATCCCACCAGTCAACTAATCTAGCTACTGAGAGCGTCGTTAAACATTCTACAAAACATCACTGACGCTATGTAAAATGCAGATTTTTATATAAAGTCGCATGAGTTTGGATAGTTGTCATTTTTATTTACTTACTAGCATCGCCAGAACTGACTTGAATAGTCCTCGTAAGACAGCTGCTACGTTTATATTACGACACTGAACATGACACTATATGGCGCTGCCATCTACGGAAACATTTTTCAGCAAAGGCAGACACTGTACTGCTCACTAATGTCATCTTCTGCTCCTATTCGCAAACGTTTGCCAACATACAGAGAAAAAGAGGAACAAACAGTAGCCCACTTATGTAGGTCCTCATGAGTTACGTACTGTCCATTTATAAAGGGTCAGATCAGGTTACGCAGTGTCGGATATAATAATTCCTGAATGATAAACTGAAAATTAACTGGTACGAGGTGGTGGTAGTCAAATTCAGGAGCCATTCTGACAGGTGCCTGGAAACACCATGTCCTCACTCAGGACAGCAGATTTATGGACCGAGACTTGATCCCAGCACCTCATGAATGCAACATAGAATCGTTAGTCACATGACCGTGAGGTCGGTTGCAAAAACTGCCATGAATGAGAGGCTGCGGTGTGAAAGAAGAAAGTCGTGGCCTATTTTAATACAGCGCCCCGGGACGGAGACGCTGAGAACAACAACGAATCGAAACCTGCACAGTCGGAAATCCGGTCTACATTCAGACTGTTTACAGCGATGCCGCTAATAAGTGGAGCCTCATCTCCGCGACCTCATTAACACGGTACACCAAATTGGCACCCTCACTTCTTGCCCCATGCCATGAACTGTAACATTAATACCTCGCAACACGAGGCCGTCACTCTTAAAGACACCTTCCTAACAATGCGGACAGCTCAGTCACAATAGTGACTAAGCTGCGGGGTGAACGACCGCGAAACCGGTGTTCGACTCCTGTGAGGGGTACAGATCTTTCTTCACAGCGTTTGGAACCCCTACAGGGCGCACCCAAGCCTCCTACCCAGTGCGTACCGGGAGCTTCTCCCCATGAGTACTACTCAGCACTCGCCTCCTTCCAATACCGAAGTTAAGAATGCATGGAGCCTTCCCCCAATATCCCTACGCCTTCCTAGCAGTGCTAATAAATAATGGAGACACTAATTTGTAAATCATCATCATCACTGGCACGACAGCCCTTTGTGAGCCCTGGCCTTCCTCAGGATTGCTCGCCATTCTTCTCCATTCGATGCTACATTCCTCCAGTTCTTTACACCCAAAATTCTTATGTCCTGCCATACACATTCTTCCCATCTTAATCTTGGTCTTCACACTCTCCTATTTCCTTCTGGTTTGGTGTTAAGCATTTTCTTAATCGTTCTCTAATTTGTAAATAGGAAGTTTATTATAGAGTACATATGTACTCACCTACAATGGCGGGTATTAATAAAAGCAAGTCGTGTACTACAAGATTTGAACGTTTAAAGCTCAGTGGTAAGTATATGTACCATCTACTTTACCTTTCAAAATCTGTGTATTTTGCCCACACAGTGTATTTGTGTGTCACAACAAACAGCGACTGTTTCCGTAAACAGCATTAACCGGTTGGGCTCTCTAGCGGAGACGTAATGTGTTTCCTTTGAGGTAAGGGCTGAATCATTAAATGTTATTTAAATTTATTTCGGGCTTCAGATAGTTAGGGCAGGAAGAAACGCCGTTAGTTTTATGTACTGAACTAACATCAAAAACCACTCTAACTCTCTTGTTTCTGGCTGAATGACTGCATGCTTCAAGGTTCTGGGTAATGACGGAGCATTATCACGCTTCCAGCGAATCAGAACACTTTGCATTATTCAACGATTTCCAATGCTTCCGTACGCGTCAGATTTAGCGACGTCCTTCAAGGTCACCACACGCTTCACTGCATCATATTAGGCACACTATGTATACTGAACATAAGTACTGATGGGGCACGATGCTACCAGCCGAGAGGTCGAGGGTTCGACTCCCGATGAGGTCATTGGATTTTTCATTTGACCTAATCCTTCCTGCAGCACTAGGCCCTGCGGTTTACTCAGCCTCTAACAGAAATGAGTACCAGGAAGTAATTAAATGATTTTCTTGGGGAGTGAAAAGCGGCCGGCGCGTAAGGCTGACAATCTTACCGCCATCTTCGAGCCGATTGTCATCGTAATGTGGGACCCTTAACGTCTCACAATCCTATGGGCCTTCATGGCCTGTTACAGGGATAGCTTTTCTTTTATTTTACTTTACAAGATGGGCTCCAGTGGAAATAAAGCTTTTGTCAGCACTGTAATGAACATCCTGGCGCCATGAAATTCGGGGAAAGTCCACACGCCTTAAGCGAGTGCAAGGCCGAGTCAGAAGGACTCCGGACAACTACACAAAGAGCTGTCGCGAGCCATGGCGGTGACTCACGCGGAGAAAGTCCGCGCAACATGCTACGAGGACCCCACCATGGTGTCTCGCCCTTCAGCGCATGGTCAGTCGATCTTCCAAGACCAGATTCCCTTACTGGAAGGTACAGGGTTATCACTCTCTGTATCAACATCAACAACCCTTTAAAGCACACGGGTAACTATTCGTATATGCACCGCCCACTAAACATCACGTAAACGGTGCATTTTGCCCGCACAGTGTATTCGCCTGTTCCGTATGATTACCACAGTAAGCAGCGTTAACGGGTTGGTGGATGTTATGGAGGCACAGTGCTCTTTGTGTTGTGCTGGCGAGAACCAGCAACGATTTACCCTATTGCCCGGCTAACAGAGGCTTTTCAGGAGATAAGTTAATCCATTTACTTTCTTCACTTTCCAAAGCTTTACCAAGTCCCAAACAAACATCTACCGGGAGGACGGACGAGCACTGTCTGGGAACCTTCAGAGCACGAAATATTTTTCTACTACCCCCCCCCTCCCAAAACTGTAACATATCTCGCGGGCTTTAGAGACAAGGAGGCTACGCTGGGCTGGACACGTGAACATAATGACAAATGATGGGGAAAATGTCTTCTTGGAATACCTAAAAAGTGGTAAAAAGTGGGATTGTCTCTTTGCTTAACTATTTAGGCATTAAGCCATGAAGACGTATGGGAGAATGGTTGTGTAGACCTAAGTATTTTGATCTCGGAACTCGGAGGTGAGTGGTTAGCTTCACACACCGGCCGCGCCATCAAGCGGTTAGTCGCTGGCTTCCCACCGCGGCGGCCCGGGTTCGATCTCGGGTCTGGTCAAGTGGGATTTGTGGCGGACAAAGTGGCGCTGGGGCAGGTTTTCTCCGAGTACTTCGGTTTTCCCTGCCAATCATCATTCCACCAATTGCTCCACAATCACCCTGACCTATCATCTGGGGCTGGTACAATAGGCCAGAAGTGGCCGCAGTACAAGGGACTTAGTCCCACACCACTAGCAATAAAGAAAACCCGTCCAGGTAAACACTCCTCGGTACCCATCGGATGGTATGCTGGGTGGGCCCCAGAGCCGATATGGACGAAGTGGAGAGTTCCAGGACTCGAACTCGTGTCCAGTCTCTGTACCTATAACGTGGGGACGCGTTGTGTGGGCGGACGCCTGATGTAACTAGGACAGCGCCGTATCTTACGGCCGGTTGTTACGAGGGTGTTTCATATTATTAAACGCCCTTCTTCCTGTTAACACGAGCTCAGAGAAGGAAGAGATTGATCAGAGATGATCAAGGAGACGCTTGTTTCGGTCGTCTCCTGGACTTAACCTCGATCCAGGGTCCATTCCTGGAACTGCGGCGAACTCTGGCTTTATCGGGCATGAGCGCCACCAGAATTCTATTTACAGGTCTACTCACCAGATGTCAGAACGATCTGAACGTCACTGTTTGTGTCACGAATGGATGGAGATTATGTTGAGGCGGAAGGCAACACAAGAGAGGCCATACTAAAATTACCCTCTTCCAGAATGTGATGCCGTGCAGTCTCGTAAATAGTCACCAATGCGATATATGATATAATGATACAAATTTCGTCCCAAGTGCAAACAATATATTATGTGTCCTTGATCAATATATCATTTATCGTATGGAGTGCAACAGGATGCTTAAATATAATAAAATAGTCACCAATGCACTGGAGGAACCCGCTGCCTCACTGCGAAAGTGGCATAATGTTGTTTTAGAAAAAATTACGTGAAATATTTTGTGCATTGAGAATTGCCGAGGACCTTTGTGACAAGTCATGGAGAATGAGACAGAACGGGTATGTAGAAAAATGTGGCGAAGAGGAATGCATGTAGGATACTGGTGTCAAAGCCAAAGGAAAAGAGACCAATAGGACGACCAAGAAGTAGGTGGGTGGAAAATATTAAAACAGATGTTACATAGATAGGATGGGGTGGTATGGACTGAATTGATCTGGCTTAGGATGGGGACCAGTGGAGGGTCCTTGTGAACATAGTTATAAACCTTCGGGTTCCATAAAATGTTTGGAAGTTCTTTGAGTAGCTGCACAAATGACGGATGCTCAAGAAAGGCTCAGCTCCATGAAGTTACTTAGTTATTAAGAATTATCGAGTAAAAAGATAAAGTTTTCCATATGTTTAATTAGCACTACATTATGAAGACGTATGGAAGAGCGGAGGTACAGCTCCATCATTCTTGACCTCGGCACTAACTGGAGGTCAGTGGTCAGCTTCATGCCCCGGCAGCTTTATCCCCGGGGAAAAAGCCTACAGTACCCATTGGATAGGAAGTTGGGTGGACTCCAGAGACGGTCTGGACGACGAGGAGAACAGAAAATTCTTCACCCTACCGGGACTCGAACTTCGACCCCTCAGTCGTCCAGCCAGTAGCCAATCGCTATACCGACTGCCCTATCTCGGCTCCTACCCAATAATAAAGATTCTGGAATTTGATTCCTGTTTAAATAAGATCTCTGTTCACCGAAAATTGTAATCGAAAATGAAATTATTAATGGCAGATATAAACAGATTGTTCTACCATGAAGATGGAGGAAGCAGGATCCTCCGAAGCACTGGTAGACGTATACCAGAAGAACGAAATCTTAATGTTTGCCGCCCAGAGAACCTCGAACCTCAGATTATCAGTTTAAAGGGCACAGGCAGGCTGCCACACCCACCCACAGACCTACTGCCTGACTGTCGGAGGCCTATGAATTTATCTGGAAGCGTTCAATGTAGGTTCCCTCCCCGCGGGTAAACAGACCGGAGCGTGAAGCTGACCACTCACTTCCATCTACTGCCGAGGTTAAGAATGCATGGAGGTACACTTCACATTTACCTGTATTTCGTTTGTGATCTAGCCCTGTAACCCCCCAGAGAAAGCAGTAAAATCCTGATTTGTACTGCTTCCAGTCTTCTGGGGTTTCCTAAACGTCCAGAGAGTTATTTCGGTGTAGAGGCATGAAGTGTTACACTTTTTCCGACAACATTAGCCTCATCAGTTAAATTTTTATGGCACAGTGGTAACAGTACGTACCACCTACTTCCACGTTAAAAAAATCTGCATTCTGCCTACACAGTTTATTTATTTGTTTCGTCTGATTCTCACAGTAAGCAACGATTATTTCCCAACAAATTAGCAGTTTGTTCTCTGTGATATATAAAATGAATTTTGTAGACATTATTTAGATAGACTTAAGGCTTCAAATGGTTACTAAAGCCATTTACTTTGCTACAAATTTGTAATTACATTTCCATATTAGCGCTGAAAATTACGCCTCGAAATCGTTGACTTCCCTACGCATTAACAAATAAAATAGTTCGAGAAACCGCCACTGAAAGTCTCTGGCTTCAGTCAAGACGCCATGAAGAAATAAAAAGACCGTGTTCAAATCGTGAATAAGCCTGGAATGTGATAAGGCTCTGCTTTAGCATATAAGAGCAACAGCGGCGCACGTCGTACGTTCCAAACACTGCCCGCTTAAAGCCTTATTTAAAAACACGAACAAGGCTGTACTGTGCACACATGGCTTAAAGGTTATTCTGTATTTTACTCACGACCGCCAGCGAGAGCCGCATTCATACTGTGTAGCGATGTTAGCTACGTGAAGTCTAGACGGCGTCAGGATTGCTAGCGATAATAGTCTGGAATGATTACGTAGGAATTTTGTTTGGAACTCGTCCGCTGTCTGGGCAAAAATACTTAAGTACCCGTTCTTCGTCCGGGGTACGGTTGCTTCCATTGTTAACACCACAACATGCAATAGTTAAAACCGTGAGAATGAGCACGACTCCAAATGAGAATCAGAAGTTGTCTCGCGTAATTAAAAAGCCTGGGAACGAGGATTCGAAGCACCCAAAAAAAACCCTACCGCAACACTTGGATGTCGCTTTAACATCCGTGGCTACCGTAAATATTGGTAAGAGTACGGTGTAATTTTCCATAGTATCTTTGTATCTTAAAACAAATGTTGAGATGGTACCCAAGTTCTAAATTAATGTATGCTTCTCATGCAGCCTTCCTGACTTAAAATTCATCAATATTAAACCTCGTTTGCTATCAAAGCCACAAAATTACCTTCTCAAATCGCACGTGAACATTAATTCAGCAATTCAAAACCCGGCGGCCCCTGTCTCAGGCCACTGCTTATAACCATCCTAACGTCTTCACTTTCAAACTGTCCCTATAAGAAGGACGAGCGGGTAAAGCCTGGGAACCTTAGATGCAGGAAATGTCATCCCCCTTAAAATGTGGTGCCCCTCAAACATCATTAACCGGTTGGGCTCTGTAGCGGAGACATAATGTGTTTCCTGTGAGGTACGAACTGGGTTTTTAAACATCACTTAAATTAGAATATACAAAAGTATAATTTTGCCTGTGGTTCTGTATGGGTGTGAAACTTGGTCTCTGACATTAAGGGAGGGACACAGACTAAGAGTGTTTGAGAACAGTGTGTTCAGAATATATGGATCGAAGAGAGATGAAGTGGCAGGAGGTTGGAGAAAACTGCATAATGAGCAGCTTAACAACTTGTACTCTTCTCGAAGTATTATTAGAATGATCAAGTCAAGGTGGCAAGACATGTAGCACGAATGGGTAGAAGAGGAATGCATGTAGGATAATGGTGGGAAAGCCACAAGGAAAGAGATCACTGGGAAGACCAAGACGTTGGTGGGTGGATAATATTAAAATGTATCTTAGAGCGACAGGATGGATGGCAAGGACTGGATTGATCTGGCTCAAGATTGGGACCAGTGGAGGGCTCTTGTGAACACGGTAACGTACCTTCGGGTTCCATAAAATGCTGGGAAGTTCTTGAGTAGCTGCACAATTAGCGACTTCTCATGTAGGGCTCAGCTCCATGAGTGCGTGAGGTGAGTTTCAGGCTTTTATCCTTGCCAGTTGAAGACCGTTTTCCTGGTGCCAACCTCACGCCACGAGAAACAGCCCTTCCTATCTCTACTGATATTTGCGTTAATACATTTGTTACAGAGAGAGATAAGAGAGATAGGCAAGGCGTTGACAGCCAATATATCCAGAGACACACACAGGAGATAAGCTGTAAATTACAGTATCAGTTCTCTTAAGTGCGACGAGCACGTATCGGCTAACACGTGGGAGCATTTCACTTGTCTTGGGGGCAGAGTTCGAGACGTCACGGAGCTGCTCTGTAGGGCGAAGGGCACTTGCACGAGCACCGCAGGAGGACGTAATTCCAGATAGTCCCTACCTTGGCACTGCATGGAACTGAGCGATTAGCTTGACGCCCTAGCCGCTTTAGCTCTAGGGAAAGAGCCGCCCAAGGAATTAGAGACTGAGTAGCCCCACGACCAGTCTGGACGGTGTGCAGACTACATGTAAATTTGGCAGTTACTGCTGTCAAATTTTAATCACAATTGGATTGTTTCTTCGAATCGCGGCAAAATTCTCAATAGTAAATTTCATACAAATGTATTTAGTAGTTCTATAGTCATTACCAGAGGAGAGACAGATTAGGCAAATCTAACAGACGCATAAAATGTTGATTGTCAATGCGGTGAAAATGATTTCATGCAGAAACAGACGTAGAATGTTAACACTTACTTTGAAATGTAACATAGCTTGCCTCTGTTACTAACTACAGGTCCATGAACATGGGGTGCAGACTGTACGATTTCCTGTCAGTGGTCGGGCAGTGTAGGACCCCACCAGAATAACACTGTTTCAGGATTTTGAAACGAACTGTACACATTCTCTTCACTCCACACGCACGCACATCTGTACGCGTCTCCAACTGTCACCAAACTGACTTATGCTCACCATTCTGGAGGTCTTGGGTTCAAGTGTCGGTCCGGAGATTTTGATGTTTTGATTGAAAATTTTCGTCGTTTCCTTCAGTTCCTACAGGCACCGAGATAGCTCAGTCACGTACTGTGCCATCGAAGAATCTAGGTTCCACTTCTGGTACGGTCGAATTTTTCTTTCCACCAGCTCCATGGGCAGAGCATGTAGCAAGAAAAGGGGAGAAGAGGAATGTATATAGGAAATTGGTGAGAAAGCCAGCAGGAAAGACACCACTAGGAACACCAAGACGTAGGTGGGTTGACAATATTAAAATGGATCTTAGAGAGATATGATGGGATGGTATAGATTGGATTGATCTGGCTCAGGATAGGGACCAGCGGATGGTTTTTGTGAACACAGAAATGAACCTTTGGGTTCCATTAAATGCTGGAAAATTCTTGAGTAGCTGCATAACTGGTGGTTTCTCAAGAAGGGCTCAGCTCCATGAGTGAGTGAGTGACCAGCTCCATGGCGATCCTAGCCGAACTATGAGGGGGAGGGGCCATCTATCCCGCAGATAAAGCGACTGCAGCTTGAAGCTGTTTACTAATCTTCCTGTAGTCCCGAGGTTGAACATTCGTGGAGCTACACTTCATACGTCATGGAGTGGTGCTTAATTAAATACAGGAAAGACTTAAATTTTTACTCTTTCCTCCAGATAAGCACCGGGATGGTGCCTCAAAATAGGTCACGACCAATTCCTTTCACACCCTTTCCAGTGTAATCATCCTATTATTCGACACGATATAATCTGAGGTATAAGCGTCGTTAAATGGACCATAAATGAAACAAATTTATTGTTGATGTCAGCAGAAAATGAGGACCGAAACAAAGCATTACTTGTTTAAAGGCCGTTTCAAGTTCCAAAGTCATTATGTGCGTTAAGCAATAAACCCAAAATCATAGACATTACAAGGAAGTTATCTTCTGTTCGAAGGGCAAAAGTAGTATAAAAAAAAAAAGAATTACTGGTGAACTCAAAACAGCGATAAAATATTTGAGAGCGTAATCAAAAGCTAAGGACAAACCCCGCGTGTTACAGGCCCCTCCACAGAGGCACTCGTTTACAGCATCTTCAGAGAGGGGACTGACGCGGGGTAGGAATCCCGTCACGTTCCTACGCGCACACTCGTAGGCTGCTCCATGCTGTACAGTACACCCCGCTCATCAGGTTACGTTTAATACGGATAGAAATATGAAAAATGCTGTTCACAGTCGAGTACGTACTTCAAAAGACACAGGCACTTAGGAAGGCAGATGAGTCACTTGTCTGTTCAGACAAATCCTGACAGTTTCTTCAGACATGCAGTCATACGTTCAAAAACAAGTAAAACTTCTGAGTCTTATTCCGGGTAAACTCTCCCGCCAAATTTCTCCGCCTTCGCGAGGGCTTACCGTATATGGAATGTTTAACCACGTTTTCAGTATCTCAGATAATACACCTTCGAGTGATATTAACAAAAAACAAACTCCGTGACCTGTAGTCCGCAAGCCAACTATACCGACCGAGCAACCGCCGCTTGTCGGCGAAGTTAGTGCCAGCTTTAGCGGATGTAGGGTGTCGCGTGGTCAGCGCAACGAATCCCCACGGCCATTAATTTAGGTTTTCTAGACTGGAGCCGCTATTTCCTTGAAACAGCTCCTCAGTTATCCTCATGAGGTTGAGTGAACACCGATCCAGACCCACTACTTTCCAGAAAGTCTGGTAGCGCCGGGAATCGAACCCGGACCTCTGGATCTGTAGCCAGGAACGCCGACCACTAGGCCATAGAGGCGGTCTCTTCGAGTGACATTGTCTTGTTTAAAACATCTCTGAGTGTACGTCGTACCTTGAGCTACACAGCCTTGCGGAAGAAAAATCCTGTGTCCGACGAGACCTCCGTAGGGTGACCTTGGTATTTATTTAATAAGGTAAAAGTGTCCCTGTGCTTAACTAATTAAGCACTACGCCATGAAGGCGTATGGCGGAATGGATGTATAAATCCACATTTTCTTGACCTCGGCACTAGCTGGAGGGGAAAGAGCCCCCAGTACCCGTTGGATAGGAGGCTGGGTGGGCCCCAGAGACGGTCTCGATGACGTGGAAAAAAAGAAAATTTTGACTCTACCGGAACTCGATCTCCGACCCCTCGGTCGTCCACCCCGTAGCCAGTCGCTATACCGACTACGCTAACCCGGCTATATCCATTTTAATATTATCCCACAAATATACGTAGGTCTTCCAAGAAATGTCTTGTCTCCAGCTTCCCCAACCTCAACTTTGTGCACTCAGATCTCCAAAATAGTATTAATCTGCGTTTAATTAGCTAATGAATTAACTAATATACAATCGACGGACTGACAAGTAACTCACTCACAGGATAATTAACTGAGTAATCAACTAACTAAAATCGCCATGATGAATATTGTCCATCGGCTTATGTATATTTAATTTACATGACGTTTCGAATGATGGATCTGCTGCCGTCATCAGGTGTAAAACGGAAAGTGAGCTTACTCATTTGGAACCGCCAAGACGGAAATCAGTCTCGATCGCCGAGCTCTTTCTGATGGGCAGGAATATTCCTACTTTTACACCTTAAAACGGAAGTAGATCATGCATTCGAAACGTCGTGTAATTGAAATATACCTAAGAAGATGGGCAATGTTCAAAATAATGTTTTTAATGGAAAAACAGACATTTCTGAAGCTTCAGAGGCTCGTAACCAACAAAATCCGTTGAAGGGCACGCTAGAATCAGCAACTGCTGAGACATATGTCGCTCTTGCAGGAAGAGCAGAATACAGATTAGAGAGACTGAGAAGAGGGTGTGAAGGTGTTCAGCTGCATTATCCCCCTTAACCAGCAGGAAAATATGCGAGGTGGGGGTGTATACGATCTCCGGATATCACGTCCCCACTTCCACTTACCCCTGCAGTAAATAATTACCGAAAACCGCCTTTTGATCGCAGACTTTACCTACACCCCCCCTCTCTCAAAGAACTTTGCATCCTGTTTCCCACAGTTCCAGCCAGCAGGGGCTGCAACCCTTTATCTATACAATAATATAAATGTGTATTCACGTTATCAGACACCGGGAATATGCGAAGATAAACTTTAACAGTTTCTTGGAAACCGGTCGGGTCGCGCCCCTGACCCTGGAGTGTTGTTGGCACAAAGTTTTATCAACATTCTTTGCTTTGGCGTGCGTCCGCTACGGGCTCGAAACAAAGCGACACAGCAGAGCTTTGGCTGGCTTCTAAAGCACCTATGCGACTGGCTATGGGGCTGGATGACATAAGAATCCGGGTTCGATTCCCAACAGGAGCAAAAGATTTTTCTCTTCTTGACAATGTCTAAACCAGTTCTGGGGTCCACCCAGCCTATCCCAGCTGGTACCAGGAACCGTTTCTTCGGCGATACAGAGGCCGGGGCGATCTCACGCCTAAGTTAAAAATGCGTCACTCCCCCATATGTCTTCATGGCGTGGTGCTTAATTAAGCACAGGGTCTGCGTTTCCTTTATTTTCAACTTCTATGTTTTACTTCTGAGGTAAGATTTGATAACGTACACATATTAAAGGTAAAGCTATCCCTGTAACAGACCATGGAGGTCCATAGGGCTGTGAGACGTTGAGGCTCACACATTCTCAACACAATCGGCTCGGCTCACAGATGGCGGTGAGATTGTCAGCCTTATGCTCCGGCCGCACTTTACCCCCCAAGAAGATTCCAGGTACTCGTTTCTGTTAGAGGCTGAGTCGTCCCCAGGGCCATAGTGCCGCTGGAAGGATTAGGTCAATTGAAAAATCTAGTGACATAATCGGGAATCGACCCCGCAACTTTTGTGCGTCAGTATATACGTACTGGGACGCGCTATTTCCAAGTGGCCTGCATGGCGTATTACTTTTCCATGAGGCTGCACTGGATATTTTATCAGTGTCACATGAAGCTACTGCCTGACCGCTGAGTACGACAGTTTAACTTGAGAGTTCGCGCTGCTGCGCCGACGCGCCGAGCATATGAGCACGTCTCACTTGTCCAGTCTGCGTTATGACTGCGTGCGCACGTGTTTCGCGGAACCGGAAGGCCGGATATGCGAAAATCGTAGGTCGAAGTACACCTGCGCGCGCGTGTACTCGAGGCTATGATCAGCGTCCCACAATCCGATTACCAATTATCACGGGCTTAAATCCAATACCGATAAAAAAAAAGGTTTATCGAGAAGCTCTTCAAAATGAGCATTTGTCACGGCAATGACGGACGAGTGTAGACGAAATATAAACTAAAGAACATGCCTATAAAAAGTTCTTCCTTATGGAATATAGCGGTACATAATTCAGTGAAAGTCAACAGACGTTTCGAAGGAACATGTCGCCTCTATCTTCAAGGTCGAATACTGGGGCTAAGCAATAAACCAGCTGGTTGATTTTCACAAGACTACACGGCGTCACATTCTAGGAGTCAATACTGTTCATAGCCATAGCTGTTAAAAAACTCCGTGATTTAGTCAGCAAGCGAACTATACCGACCGAGCGACCACCGCTTGTCGGCGAAGTTAGTGCCAGCTTTAGCGGATAGAGGGTGTCGCGTGGTCAGCGCAATTAATCCCCACAGCCGTTCATTTCGGTTTTCTAGACCGGAGCCGCTATTGCCTTGAAATAGCTCCTCGATTATCCTCAGCAAGGCTGAGTGGACACCGTTCCAGACACACTACTTCTTAAAAAATCTGGTAGCGCCGGGAATCGAACCCGGACCCCTGGATCTGTAGCCAGGAACTCTGACCACAGAGGCGGTCAGCCACCGCTGTTAGAACATCAAATTGAACCTCGCGGAAAGAAAGCCATGTGTGCCCAATGAGATCTCTGCTTCCATCTCACGCTGGAAATAGGATACAGAAACTTCCTAATGACGACATTAGGACCTGCGTCACTATCCGATAATGATGCGGTACTGGAGATGTTTCAGACAGACAGTAGCTCATGTTCTCCGGTGTTTGTTTCCTACGCCTCCATTAACACCAGCGACGCGTAAGAAATAGAACACCAGAAAGCACTGTGCATAATATTAAGTTCCTTTAGAATTTTCAGTGATGTCCACCATGCAACAATATCAAATTAAATCCTCTTTAAAATTCGAAAGCGCAGCAGATCCCACGAATTTCAGCGCACCTGATGATGGCCGAGTAGCCCGAAACATGTAGTGCAGTTACGAATTAAAAAAAAATATATTGAAGTTTAATGGGAGTATGCGGTAGCGTAGTTGGTTGAGTCGCTACGCTACAAGCCGTAAGGTCGCGGGATTTTTCAACTGACCTAAACCTTCAAGCCGCAGTATGGCCCTGGGGTCGACTCAGCCTGCAGTCTGCCGCCACCTGCACATGCTGCTGGTTCCTCGATAGCGGATTTCCTACCCTGAAGATGGAGGCGATACCTTCCTCTGAAACTTTGGTTCACACATGATCTACACGGCGCCACATCCCAGAACACGGTATTCTTCACACATCGAACTCATGGACATTTTAATACAGGACCCAGAGAAATTCATGTGGGATTTTGGTGAAACGGCGAAAAGGATTCTGGGTGAATATTTTGCTGTTCCACCCGCCATTCTGCTGACAGGCTTCGTAGTGAGATTTGAACACGGTACTCGTCTGCTACAAATCGAACGCAATTTTGCTCATCGCAGACAACATAGGGGTTGTTGCGGAATCGAACCTGGGGCTCCTCAGTGAGAAAGCAGCCTCTAACTTCTCACTGCACCTGAATAGGGACAATGAACATCGCCAGTGAACAGATTAACGAGGGTCAGAAGGTTATAATTTCTTTTAATTATATTATCAAGTTCTCAGATGCTAACATGACTAACCATCTAACACCAGTGGTTACTGCTTTAACACACTAAATCTCTGCATTCTGGCCACACAGCGTATTTATGTGTTCCATACGGTTCTCACAATAAACAGCGACTGTTTCCCTAAACAGTATTAACCGGTTGGTAGTTGTCATGGAGACGCAATGTGTTTCCTGTGGGGTACGTGGTCGCTGTCCCAACCAATAACAGCATATGCAGTGGCTAAAATTTAAAACAGCGAATAACGCCAAAACTTAGAAACGAAAGTTCAACTGCGTACTAAAGAAAAGAGAGGGAATGTCTCATGGGTCCCGTGGGGCTCGGAACAAGAATCACTGTGCTGGCGAGAGCCAGCAGCAATTTAACAGTCAGTCAGTTGTAACGGATCTGTTACAGAATTCCGTGTCTCAGCGTGAGTACTTCCTTCACTGTTGTCTTGTTCTCTATAGTAGATCTGAACAAGGGCCAGTACAGGATGAAACCAGTTGCAGCTTTGATCGGAAACTTTACCTTTATCGCAAGGACGGTGTCGGCAATGTGTCTCCGGGTGAACGCGCACAAAGGCCGCTGGATCTGAAACAGAAATTAAACCACAAACATTTATAAGCGACACACATGAGAAGATAATATTAAGGTCTATCTCAGGGATGCACACTGTGAGAATGGGAGTTGGATTGAACTGGCTCATGATTATGTTCAGTGACACGCTTTGTTAATTAGCTGTATTGCAACATCTAGGTCTGTTACCACTGAGTCAGGAAGTTACTGTCACGTGTATGAGTGGCTATAGACGGGTTTTGCGTTGATGATCGGATTTATTGACTACACTTTACAATTGACTGTTATATACACACACACCCAATAGTACACACATTCACGTCTTCAACAGCCGTTGCTGGGTATCGGCCTCCAACGGCGGGCGTTCCTCTTCCTCTGGGTTCCCGCACTATCCCCGGCCTCACCTACCAGTTTCTAACAGCTCTAGATCACAATGACTGAATCGCAGGAGCTCACCGACTGACTCAGTCACTCACCAACCAGCTAACTCTACTCAACTAACGCTCACTAACTCTTCTCCTTATAACATTTTGGCACAGACCGCGCAGAAAACAATGCTCCATTACTGCTTTGGAAACATGCTTGTTTGCAAAGTTGTTACTTAGCAACGACAGTTGGGTATCTGCTTCTTTCGCGGTCGTTGCCTAGTAACGGTCTACATGCCAGAGTATCTTGTGATTTTCAATACACTATTATTATTGACAAATAATGTATATAATATTCAAGCGGGATCTGGCTGCATCCCCTGTCAACATCACAGTATACAGTAGCTATGACTTTAAAGAAGGACTAACACTAGAATTAAGAAATTAAAATCGAGCCCTGTAATGAAGAGAGGACTGCGAATTAGGATTCGAATCGCATCAAAAAAGTCTATCGCAACCGATGAATTTGGAAGGTTATATAATCTCTGAAACCACAGACACGAGTATTGAACCCTCAGCGTAACATATCACGAAATGCTTTTAGCTCTCAATGTTCGATGGATGATGAAACTAAAAACGTTCCTGAGACAGCGCATTTGCTGCCTGCACACAGAAAGCCGCCCCATGGCGCGCAGTCATGTCTAGCCCTTTAAACTTTAAAGGGCTAGACTTGACTGTGTGCTTTAAAGTTTAAAGTTTAAAGCACAGCGGTTGAAGTCTGCACATGAAACAAACTGTGAGAAGAATACGTATTCATCGCCCCCCCCCAATAAAGCAACAGCCAGATAGGGAATGACATTAGGGTTCGTGCATTTAATGCCGGACTGTTGGCTGGAAGTCAGTTTGCAGCCGGAAGGTTCTGCGAAACGCCAATTCGATAAAGGTTTTCCGTGGTTTTCCTCGGTCATAGAGCAAATGCTGTGTTGGCCTCCAAATTTCCACGTTGCATGGCTTGCTTCACAAGTGGACTTCCCAATGGTAACATTAAAAAATCGGCCTAATGTCACATCAAACTTCGCTATAATGCAGCCGCTCCAACATTAATATCAACATTAATTATGTCCGCAACGAATTCCACTTTTACATTTTTCACTTCCCAAACTTTTACCCTCTCTCAAAAGCAACTCCCTCAGAAGGACGGGCGAGCACTGTCTGGGAACATTCAAAGCAGGAAAAACTGTTGTTCAGTCTATCTTAAATCTGATACCTCTCCCGCCCTCCGCTTCTTCGGGCCTCAAAGGGGTGAGAGGAAACAGCGTGATCGAGGGAGATGCGTTGAGCTTCAGGCAGAACTGGCGAGATACGAACTCCTGACAATGCGGCTTCAGACCCCAACAGCTGCAAGGTTGTTCCAATGTCTGTCGCGTTCTGGTACGTGTCCACATCCGCTCTGCTCTGCAATTACTTACGTATGGATCCAGTTGAAAAGAGAATGCTACTTTCCAGTATCGATTGTTATCGTGAAGATCCGTGGCAAGCAATTCCAGCATGTTCGTGTCCACAACTTCCTTCGCTTGACATGCGAATGGCAGCCACTCCATGATTCCTTTAGTTTTATAGCTAAAATGGCGGTCCCAAACTTCACGGTCTTCTGGGAAGATACGTATGTACCAAACGACACGGCGTCACAGCTCACAGGACCGTGAGATAATGCATTCGTTAGACGGTAAATAATTCGAGAATTGCTGACCACAATCTCATGATATTTTGTTGTTAAAAGTAGCCGACATGTTCCAATGTTAGTTAAAACGAAACAGATGTAACATAATGTCACGTGTACGGATGTGACTACAGACGGGAAATAGTTTGGTGAATAGATTTACTGGCCACTTACAGGTCGTAGCGACAAATAACTGTAACACCATCGCTGATTTCCGCACTTTACGAATCACCACACGCTAAGACTTCTCCAGCCTGCTTTCACTAGTCGTTTCCTGATAACGGATCTTAACAATGCAGATTCTTCAGCTTCTGTGTTCATGTCGTTGCCCGCTGGCTAACACTCCACAACCGAATGGTCAACTCAGCTCATTCAAGTCAAAGTCACATTCCGACTGACGGTCAATCAGTAGGTCTTGGTGTCGAGCCCCATATTTATTACTGTTTGACAGTTTCGGTCTTGTTTTAGTGGGGCGCCCTCTCTGAGGAGAGCACGGGTCTGTCTTTTGTCAGAGTCACTGCCTGCAGTAGTAAGTCATTTGTCATAATGTAAATGATATTTACATTTACATGTTAAATATGTCAATAGATGTATACAAAATATATATAGTGCCTCTGTCAGTCCAAGTTCAGTATAGCAGATTATGCTTCTAGTAGCTTCCGCTACAACGGCAGTCTAGTCACTTGAATCAACTCATTGTTCCATCTGTCCTGGTTATAACACCTCGGCACGGAACACACAGAAAACTTCATTCCACTGTTGTGTGCGTATTCTTTGCAGCGGTAACGTGTTTACCGAGCCGTTGCCTAGAAACGGTCGCTGTTTGTTCGCCTTATTTCGCGGTCGTTGCATAGTAACGGCTGTACATGCTATAATACACTTCGAATAAAGTCCTACACGAACTGTTCCGCGCATAGTGGTCCTAACTCGCTAAATATTTATCGCAGCGAAAAATATTCCGAACAAAAATTGTAGAGAAAAACGGAACACACATTTTATGTCCAGTATTTTTTCTTTACTGTAGGTCTCGTGGTTTTAGAGATCATTACACGAAGTTGCGCGAAGGGACCCGAGGTGTTGCTGTGCTATGGGTTCATTTCCTCCCTTGCAACACAGACGAAGGCAAATGAAGGATCTGTTGACTGCTCTTTGCAGGTCATCTCTCTCCTGGAAAGTTGCAGAGCAGCGCGCCCTTCAGCCCCTGAATCCAATTAACACGGAGTGCTAAGAGGTTCATGATGGGGGATGTTTTGCTGGCCACAGCAGCCCCTAACGCGCTGCTCGCTTCATCCACCCGGCCACTCTGCGCTGCAACAAACTGATCAGAGATTGTGCCTTAACTCGGGCGGATAGACACTGGAGTCTCGTGGCAGGGATCCGGGTTCAATTCCGGGCGATTTACTGTGAGATTTGTGGTGGACGTAGGTGAAATCTTCTAGTTTCCCCTTTTAATCATTTCACCATTGCTCCATACTCATGTATCATCGCCCCCTAAGGTGTACGACAGCCGTGAACACGCAGCACCGTATCACATACTCGGGCTTTAAGTTGGGGGTTTCACCTCTGGACCAACCCTTGACTGGTTACACAGCAAGTTTGGCAAAGGGGTCCACTCACTACAACGGAAGAAATCGTGCCGTGGCCACTTTCAACTTCTCTAGAATTGTATTTACAGACCGGCAATGGTTATAGGAGTCTTTACACAAGCTCAGTCGGTATAGCGACGGGCTAAAAGCCGGATGACAGAGGAACATTGCTTTGACTCCCGGAAGGGGTAAGAGATTTTTCTTTTCTCTAGAGCGTCCAGATTGCCTCTGGGGTCCATCCAGCCTCCTATCCAATGGGTACCGATGGTACTTTCCTCAGAGGTAAGGCGGTCATGGCGTGAAGCTGACCACTAACCCCATATGGTGTTGAGGTCAAAACTGGTGGAGCCGTACCTCCACTCCCCCATGACTTCATGGCAAGGTGCTTAATTAAGCACAGCGACAATTCTACCTTCTACCCTACATGTACACCACATACGACACAGAGATGACCTAACGTCACTGAAAAGTTACTTGGCTGAGGAACCTTACAATGCTGACAGTCGCTCAGCTGGTGAAGAAATTCCCTTGCTCCTATGGAATCCGAAGCTTTAGTGCCGTGTTCACTGGAGCGCGCCTCTGGACCCCATCTGAGCCATTTGAATCCAGTCCACGTTCTCTCACAGTATATAGGATGCATTTTAATAATATCTTCCCATCTACGCCTTGGCCAAGTAGCCTCCATTCTTTAGGGGATTTCAGCTTTAAATGGTACACCCATTTTCCATCTCTCCATACAATGACAAAATTCCTTTTTAACTTACACCATTAAATTAACGCATCTGATTTTGACTTCACAACATTTCAGCACCTCTGTGAAAATGCAATCTTTACGTGGCGTGAAAGTTCTGTACGGCATGAAACACGCCCGTCACTTCAGTGTGAACCACAGGCCTGCCGCCTGCTGCGCTTTCAGGCGGAAGCTTCATGACCCATGCCACATAACTTTGAGGGACAAGAGAAAAACCGCGCAATCTTGTCTACTCGTCCGCGTATAAGAAAACCCGAAATATAATTTAAAAAAGCCACGTGTGTCACTTATCCACAAGCACAGGAATTTCCATTAAATGACCATACAGATCGGCTCACGCGGCCATTGGTACGCAAAACTGACATTCACAGAGCAGGCTAGCGTCGCGGTATCGTATTCTGGAGGTGCGGAGTTCTCGTCCGAGGCACCGGGGCTGTCCTGACCCCGTCTTTTCTAATCTGTCCTCAGTCCCTTCAAGCATATACAAATTCCTTCCATTTTAACCCACCATCTTACACTTCGAAATTATACAGCGTCGCAAAACAAACGAAGATGGAACGCCGTGTATTTCGGAGAGGCTGCTTCTATTGTTTTCTTGACTGACTCACTTTTCGACCTGAAGATTTGGGCGATATGTTCCCCCGAAACGTCGGACTCTCTCCGAGCTACACGGCTTTATAACCCAGAAGACTGAGAAACTAAAACTGAAGTGTCATTCTCCTGCGAGTTTCGTGCCTTAGCAAGAATAGGACCCCAGATCGCTGTCTTTGCCTCAGACTATCAGTGGACGGACCACGTTGAAGGTATCACAGCATCTCAGCTACTGAAATGGCAATGAAAACCCGATGACAGCAAATAAGGGGAGGTTCATAATGTTCCAGCATCTTGTGCGCTCCAAGCTGAGCATAGAGGTAAAGCAAACCCGTCTTTCCCGCCCGGGATATGGTCGCTCCTCTGTCTAATACCACAGCATACAAGAACTGAGACTTAAATATGAAGTAACACTCGAATTGAGGGACGGAAGTTCATTCGTGTAACTAAAAGAAGGTTACGAATAAGGATTCGAATTTCACCAAAAAAATTCTAATGCAACACTGGCACATCTCCTTAACAGATGTGGCTACCGTACATATTGGTAGAAGTATGAAGTGAATTTCGTAACATCATTCAGTGTTCTCTATTAGGTCCGCGGTGCGAAACCGGAAAAAACATGTATTTCAGTCCTGCCAACATTATTTTAGAGACAAATCTCGTGTCTTTATCTCACGCAGTATACAGAGAGATGTTCTTGGGATAAGAAGAGATAAAGCTATCCCTGTAACAGGCCTTAGAGGTTCCTACATTTTCTCTACACAATAGACTCAAATATGGCCTTACGCACCGGCCGCCCTTTACCCCCAGGAAGATTCCTGGTACTCATTTCTGTTGGAGGCTCCGTCAACCGCAGGGCCATAGTGCGGTTGGACGGATTAGATCAACTGAAAACCCAATGAACTCATCGGGAACCTAACCAGCGACCTCCCGGCTTGTAGCATGGGTAAGATATTTTGTAAACTGAATTTAGTTTTGTTCTAATTTTGTGCCGGAAACAGTTGCAAGAGAGAAATAGTACGACGAGACCGATAACAAACAGCATAAATCCGAAAGCAGACATGGAGGCTGTAATTTCCAGATCGCTGTGTTAGAAGAATTATGCGGATTCCTGGAGCGCTTCTTCAGCTCGACAATAATGTTGTCAGGACATATTATACTGCTCCCTCGTGTGGGCCCGCGGCTCGGGAAACTTAACCGTGTCTAAGGTTTTGCTCTTTCTCAATTATATATAATGAAAACGTCTATATCCATTTGATGCCTGAACGTCAAAGCCACAATGTGACTGACGATCAGTCAGTCAGTAAATCTTGACCAGTTTGACAGTTACGGTCTTGTTTTTGTGGGGCGCCCTCTTTGACGAGAGGACGGGTCTGTCTTTTTTATACGCTGCTGGCTCTTGCCAGCGCAGACTTTCTCGGGTCCGAGTCCCTTTGGACTCTCGACCATATTTTACTGTCTCAGATTTGAGACTTCCCTTTTCGTCGTCTACTACGACTCGCAGGGTCACGGTGGAGGCATTTGACCCCACCTACACACGGGTGCCCGAAACTCATCTAAGTCGAATTTTCTTAAAAATTCAGTTCGTACCTCACAAGGAACACTGCGTGTCCATGACAACGACCAACCATTTAATGATGTGTAGGAACATAATAGCTGTTATTGTGAAAATCATGTGAAGCATATACTGTAACTACAGTGTGAGTGGGAAAATTTGAAGACTTCTACTTTCTCACACATGCAGCATTAAAAAGATCTGAACTCAAAATTTTCGCGGATATCGATGTTTTCAGCTCCCTCCTGAATACGAAAGAGTGAGGTTTGCAATGCGTCTGTATGTATGTGTGTGTGTGGGGGGAGGGGGGTTGCAAGAACAATTTGCCGGATTTTGTTCATGTTCGGAATTCATGAATTTGTCCGTCATAAATCGATGTCCAGTGCAGGACCATTCGCAGGGGCTCCCAAACGCAAAACTGCGATTTCCTCGAAAATGGCTCCAAAGATTTTGATTAAATTTAAGTCGGTTATGGGGACAATCTCCCAATTTTCTTCAGGAAATATCGGTACGGGCAATAGGGGCCCAAAGAAGAAGTGTCAATATCGTCGAAGAAAATGCTTGTGGGCAATGGACCCATATTTTATTTTTAGGTCAAAATATCATAAACGTAACGGATAATTTTAGGATGGCAGAACACTGCGACCGGTGAGGCGCACAAGGAAAACTGTGTGCGATGTGTTAGCACCGATATCATTAACGTTAAAGCAGGCGGTACGTAGAGTTACCACTATGCGTTAAAGTTCATATTGATTTGTAATGCTTTGGTGACACAGGATAAGGCGAGTTTAGTAAAGTTACAGAAAACAGGGCATTAGCGTGTCGTTTAATGTAATTGGAGGCCCGAAGCACAAGCAAAGCGTATTTGTGTCTCCGAAAAAAAAATGTAGCCCAAACTGCAGAGTCGAAGTTACGGTTTACACTAACTCCCAAGAATTTTAGGTTATATAGGTGTAACTTTGCATTTCTAGGGGACAATTTATTATGCAGAATATTTCCCCGCCAGACTCATTTCACTAATGGATTATTGCGAACTTACCTGGAAACTTTTTGCTGGGGCTCCCAGCTCACGGGCAGGAAGAACGCCACAGAGTTCTCGTGATTAGCGAGATGCCACGAGACATATTTAAGCGCTCGAAAGTTAGTTACTTTACAACTGACGGTTTACCACCAATCAGTTAATCTTGGCGAAAACCCCTTGAGACTCACGACCAGTAATTTTATTTCCAAACTGAACACTTGCAGTTATAGTCCTTAAGTAACATGCTCTCTGACTGGAGGATGTATCTGTCGTTTACAATTGTTGCTGATCCTCGTCAACGCAATCGTTCTCAGGTACGAGTCCCGCGGGAATCATGACATTTTACTGTCTCAGACTGGAAACTCCCCCCAACATGGAGGGCCAGGTCCCCGTATTTATATCCCCCAGGAATATGGTGGCCTGATTATAAGAATTCAGTCCGTACCTCACAGGAAACACATTACGTCTCCGCTACAGAGCCCAACCGGTTAATGCTGTTTATTGTGAGAACCATACGGAACGTATAAATACTCTTTGTGAACAAAACTCAGAGAATTTCCAGTGTTAAACCAGAGGGTAGATACGTATAGTAACCACGGTACTAAGACTTACTGGACAGACAAAAGGTAGTTTTCAATCAGGTAGTTCGTGATTTTTCCGAATTCCTCAACTGGCTATGACAGGACATTCAACTGGTTCCTTCCAGATCCTTTCCAACGCACCATTCCGAATAATCCTGCCAACTGCCTATATAACACATCTGTCATTGATGTGGATGCCGGTACCTAATTCGAGGTATTATCCAGGGACTTGCTTGGATGGACTGAGGAAAACGACGAAAACTCCCTTCCAGTCTCCACAACGCGACGCAGCCGGGCTGTGTGTGACAATGGCGAGAAGTGTGTAGTGTCCCAAGTGTTTACTCCAGCCCTTACTCGTTGGGGGGGGGGGCAGGAAAACCCGGAAGAACTGCTCTGCGAACACATACAGCTGCTGGATGTTGCTTTCTTACGAAATATTTACACAGGAGACAAGAAATCGTGGGTCAATAAGACGAAGAAATAGAAGCGGGTGTCAGAACTGCGGCATTACTTACAGTTTAAACAAACCCCTTCCTGAACAAGCAGTCGATGGTTACAATGAGATGTGGCGAGCTGTGGTTTGCACTGAGTTGGGTAAGTGATATGGCGGGGGATGGAAGAAACGCAACACAAAAGCTACTGCAAGAAAAACAAGTGATACGTTAAAGGGGGGTAAGTTATAGAGTCAGATAAGTAACAGAGGAGAGACCAAGAAACGGCGTGGAACAGTCAATATTATGCCTAAGCTAACGGTTAACAAGCGGATCGGGGGTCGATTCCCGGCGGGAGCAGAGACGTATCCTTTCTCCACAGCGTCCAGACCGGCTCTGGGGTTCACCCAGCCTCCTATCTAATTGGTATTGATGGGAGAGGGGATTATCCGGGTCGTGACGCTGACCACTTCTCATACAGAGCGTGGAGCTACACCTCCACCACTTCATACATCCCTGTAGTGTCATGCATTTTTAAGGACAGGGACGAAACTGCCTCTACATCGGGGGGGGGGATACGTGGCATGGGAAGAGAAACAAATGCTGGAGAAGAGGAATAAGTGATACAGTGAGGTAAGTGATATGGCGAGAGGACCGTGATACAAACTGCCTTTAAAGCGGCGCACACAGCCAAGCGAGATATGGCTACCGTCTCTATGCTAAAGAAGACGGCTGGTCCCGTAGCCGCAACACAAACCGCCAATATCGCTCGTCCACTTCCATCGCTTGGCTGCAGACAAATTTCATCCCACGGGAAATTGATCTCCGCCGCTCTTCTGGAGAAACAACCCATACGATCAGCTCAGACCCATTTTTGTGACCTCCCAAACCAAACTGCAACTCAGGCACTGGCCTCATCACCTTACCTGTCCATTCTGTTACACAGCAACATACCAATCAGTCTACAGTGTAAAGGTATTATGAATTAGTTCAAAGGTAGGCCCGTAACGACACATTCAATTTATTCTGCTCTGTCGTGCAGAGGGGGTTGCCATACCTTCCGATTGCATTGGGTATCCCTGATTGATCGTCCATAACAGTGGGCTACCGAACGGAATTCAATAACCTTCACCTATGGAATAGTTTATAACCGCGGTTACTATATGTACCACTTTGATTCGCATTTACAAACTGTGCATTCTGCTTACACAGTCTATTTATGTGTTCCGTATGGTACTTACTTACTTACTTGGTCATGGAGCTGAGCCCTTCTGGAGGAACCGCCAATTCTGCACCTACTCAAGAATTTCCCAGCATTTTATGGAACCCGAAAGTTCATTACCGTGTTTACAAGAGCCCTCCACCGGTCCCTATCCTGAGCCAGATCAATCCAATCCATAACATCCCATCCTATCTCTCTAAGATTCAGTTTAATATTGTCCAGCCACCTACGCCTTGGTCTTCCCAGTGGGCTCTTTCCTTCTGGCTTTCCCATCAATATCCTCTACGCAGTGTTCCATATGGTTCTCACAATAAACAGCAACTGTATCTATAAGCAGCATTAACCGGTTGGTCTCTGTAGCGGAGACGTAATATGTTTCCTGTGAGGTACGGACTGGATTTGTATATATTACAGAGCTCTGCATTCTGTCCACACACAGTGAATTTGTGTGTTCCGTATGGTTCTCACAATAAACAGCCACTGTATCTATAAGCAGCATTAACCGGTTGGTTCCGTTAGTTACTTGAATACAAGAAGCACGAATGACTGAACTGGTCCACCGTAATTTGTGTTGTCCTCCCTGGGGTCCATTGGTGAGGAAAGGCAATAGAACCCTCCCTGTAAGAGTAACAACCTGAGGGGACCGTACAAGGCACCTCCAGAAACAGAAGCACTGGACTCAGACGTTCCTGTAATGTATTCCAGCAGAACAGACCCACAGCATCAGTCTTAACAAATTCAGAGTCAGGTCTGTGTGACGGCAGTCCAAGCCATCCCCTGTAACGTGAGTTTCGGCTGCCACGTAATACAGGATAATATTAAAACAGATCTTTAGTAAACAAAGTGTGGGAATGTGGTTCGGAATAACGACTGGTCCCTGTAAACTCGGCGATAAAGCAAATATTACGTCTTTTGAGACATTACGTCGTATAGACCGGTAGGTATTTACTAACGTTTCGGAGCAACCTGCTGCTTTCATCTTCAACGCACAAGTGTAAGTTGCGTGGGGAGAAACGGGCAATTATGTAGCAAAGCGAGGAGATGGGCTGAGGCTAAGAACGAACCAATTTGAGCGGCATATTTTTCTATCCTGAAGATAGAAGTAGCAAATTACTTCAGAAACATAAGCAAATATTTGCAAGACTTACACAGCAACATACGAGTATACCAGAAGACAGTACTATCAACAGTGACGGCTGTGAGAACCCCAAATATGACATGAAACTCAGTCTTCGTGTTCCATAAGAAAAACGTTTTCGTACTGTCGGTGGTATATACAGTTACCACTGCCCTTTAAATTGTTAAGCGTCACAGGAAACCGTGTTACATGAACAGAGTATGTAGCTCAGGAAATGTTTCGGCGAAGTTAATAATGAATGCTTCTATCAATCAATCAATGAATTGATCAATCAATCGTACTTCACAGAAAGGCACTTGGTATTCAGGGCTTCTGGAGGAAGCTAACAAGAATTCCAAAGCACCCGGCGACAGGCAACATTTCCCTACAGCTGCCCTGAACAGAAACCAATTCTTCACCAGAGATGTCGGTCAGGATAGCGGACCTGTGGGCTGAAGCAGGAACCAACTCTTGCAGAATGACCCGAAGTGAGAGAAAGAGCAGGAGTTGTCTGAAGTGTAGCTGCAGTTGTCGGTAAAAGTGCGCTCAACTATCAATAGCAGATCAAATATGCCTGTTTTTTTTTTGCGCCGGTTTTCCCATTCAGAATATTCTAATTGTTCCCCGACGCCTCACAGCAGGAAAGCAGAACAGAGAAGCAAACGAGACTGGAAGATGACGGACAAATCAGACTCACTAATTAATCTTATTTAATCTTAATTGTTATCACTTAAGATTTAATTCCTGCCGCAATGATAAAACTACGTATCTTGAAATTCTCACCGCTATCTACAAAATATTGAAGCCTCGATATGCCACGACCCTATGGGCCTCCACGACCTGTTACAGGGATAGAATAGGCAAAGCTATCCGTGTAACAGACCGTAGAGGTCAATAGGGTCGTGAGATGTCGAGGGTCCAAATTTTCTAGACAGTCGGCTAACAGATGGCGATGAGGTTGTCAGCCCTACGCACCGGCCGTTCTTTACAACCCAGGAAGATTCCTGATACTCATTTCTGTTAGAGGCTGAGTCGACTCCACGGACATAGTGCGGCTACAAGGATTAGGTCAATTTGAAAATCCAATGATCTCATTGGGAATCGAACCCGCGAACTTCCGGCTTGTAGCATAGTGCCTCAACCAACTACGCTGCCGCGTGCAGCTTTGCCTTTTACCTTTTACCTTGCAAGTCGAGTTTCTCGCAGCTACAAACATTAATATTTTTCCTACGGTGTTGTGGGATGTGGTGAACTGTCTAGTATATATGTATAAACGTTTTGGAGGGACTTGATACGACCATCTTCATGTAGAAAATGGGATGGACACAGTAGGTTTCTCCAAAACGCTGGTACCTATGATAGAGTATCACACGACTTCACATCTCAGAAGACCAAAACCCGCGAACTATTTATTTCAGCAATATATATACATATGTGTATATATATATATGTGTGTGTGTGTGTCAAGAAAATATACATACACTCAGAAACTTGCGTGCGTCGAGCCCCGCCATTTGTCCTCCAGCGCTCACTTCAAAGCACCATATCACCAAAAGGAAGATCGCAGGCTTATTACTTCCCCTCCACTTCCTTGTGGTGAAAGATCGACAGAGACTACAAGTTATTTCATAGCTGAAAGCAGCACGAAAACTGAAAAGGAAAATTGCTTCAGATCAGAGCCATTAAAGAAGACAAGTCTGGGTTTTTGGACTTTGTCCATAGTCCGGTATTCTAGAAACTAGAAAACATAAAGTTTCGGAAACTGGATCTGTTTGCATCCTCAGGTGAGGAGGAGGCATCTACTGTTGGGTTGAGGTTAGCTCTTTCTAAGGGATCCAGCAGAATAGGTGTCTCTCCCCTCACCTGAGGAAGGAAACAGATCCAGTTTCCGAAACGTTGTGTTTTCTAGTTCTTAGAATATGGGATGAGATTGACAGTGCATGTAACACGAATGGGGGGAGAAGAGGAATGCATATAGGATATTGGTGGGAAAGACAGAAGGAAAGAGACCACTAGGAAGACCAAGATGTAGTTGTGTGAACAATATTAGAAGAATTTTAGAGAGATATGATGGGACGGTATGGATTGGATTGATCTGACTCAGTATAGGGATCAGTGTAGGACTCTTGCGAACACGGTAATGAACCTTAGGGTTCCATAAAAGGTTGGGAAGTTCTTGAGTAGCTGCACAAATTGGCGACTTCTCAAGAAGTGAGTTAGTGAGAATACCGCACGATGGACAAAGTCAAAAACTCAGTAATTCAGAGTATTATACACCATCGTCAGAAGCCTCTAGAATCTACGGCAGGTCTGAATTTCTGAAGAATCTCACTTGAGCCGTGTAGTTTGTCCGATAGGTTTCGTGAGGGGTTGTGTGCTGTTGAGCAGAGCTGGGGATATTAATATCTACAGAGTTGGTACTGGTGTGTACATGACGTGATTCACAAAGTTTCAGAGCGTTCAGATCGGCCTCCTATCCAGTCGGTACCCTTACCCGATCACAAGGCGGCCGAGTAGCGCCGAGATCACGTATCTTCTCCCATATGTATTCACGGCGGTGGGCTTAAATAAGCAGAGACAACCTTACTTTTACCTCTCACGTAAATTTGTAGCCCATATTCTTATCTTAAAGAAAGAAAATAGGTTTACGAGATCACCATGCTATGTGTGTGCAGACAAGCGGTCCTTCAAGTTTCTTCGAAATAAATGTGTTTCCTATGAGGTACGAAGCGAGTTTTCAAACAATATACGTACATGAACTGCAGGCGTGAAAGAGAAAAGGCTAGATATGCATCTGTGTCGAGATAAGTCACAATTGGACGTTAGAAGAAAGTAAATCTCTCTTCACAGAAAAGGACTCATAAGACAAAAGTGTAGTTTTTGTTGAGAAAGGCACAAGATGCCTGTAACGCTGTTTCCTACGTAATTGCTTGCCTTACACGCTTAGCGTTACGTCTTCACTGGTGCCCGGTCAGGCATGTAGCAACGAGGCCTCTGTCTGCCCAAGATAAGGAGACAAACGTGGGCTAAACCTCCACGCTCTTCACTGATATAAAATTACGAGGAATTCCCGGAAAAAAGGGCCTCCTCCATAGGTGTCAGCTTTTCATCTTCTTTCTTCGTCGCCTTTTTCTCTCTGTAGGTCGTAGTTAAGGGTTGATTATGGCGTCTACTTCGACAGCAGCTCAGAGCCTGGTGGTCCGAGGCGATTCTTGGCTTCTGATCTGATAGCGTTAGACACTGCGTGAAGATTGGGAGGCTTCACGGAACAGGTAACATAAACCTGGCGCACGAGATCAAGTTGCGTTCCAACAAAAGGGGAAGTTGAACCAAGTAAGCTCACATTTCTTAGCAAGACAGCTAACAGTAAAAATAAAATGGGTGTCATATAACAATACCACAAAAGGCAGCATGCTTAATTAGTGTAAACGTGAATGTCTTCATTACTGGACACTCTTCTGAGGCCTGAAGGAACAGTGGCTTATGATGTGGGCCATAGAATTTTGAATTTTCTAAATTGATGTCGAATTGTATAATCTGGGGGAAAAATAACTTAATGGTTTTGACAGAAAAGGGGCTGAATGAGAAGCACGCAGTAGCAACTTGGAACTTGGGTCGGATCTCAGCATTTTCTTACACGAAACGAAGTTAAGCTATGTCGAGTTCGCCGGTGGCAAGACCTTCCGGGTGAGTGCTGACTTCTAGCCAGTCCCGATACAGTTTAAGCATGAAGTCAAAGTCAAAGTCACATTGCCACTGACGGTCGGTCAGTCAATCAGTCAAGCTTGGTGTCGAGCCCAATCTGGGGCTCATGACCAGATATTTATTACTCTTTGACAGTTTAGGTCTTGAAGAAAGCAGTCTTCTGGGATTCGGCACCGTGTATATGTGGTGTTAACCGACGTTTCGGAGAAAAGTATCGCCTCCATCTTCAGGGTAGAAGGAAAATATGGCGAAACGTCGGTTAACACCACATATACACGGTGCCAAATCCCAGAAGACTGCCTTCTTCATACTCACCGCCGTGAAAACCTCAAATCTTACACAGTTTAGGTCTTGTTATTGTGGGGCGCCTTCTCTGACGAGAGGACGGGTCTGTCTTTTGTCAGAGTCATTGTCTGTAGTAGTAAGTCATTTGTCATAATGTAAAGGATATTTACATTTATGTATTAAATATATACAGGACCTTTGTCAGTCCAGTCTCAGTACAGCAGATTATGCCCTATTTCTAGTAGCTTCCGCTACGACGGCAGTCTAGTCACTTGAACGGTCGTATGCTTGACCGCCGCCAAGTTGAAGCCTCTTATACTTTTTAAGCAGGAAATCTATGCAAATATAACATATATAAATTCAATTCGTACCTCACAGGAAACACTCCCCTTCCATTATAACAACGAAGAGCTTAACGTTTCTTAGGAAAATAATCGCTATTTTGAATCATACGAAACACATAACTACAATCTGTGAGCAAAATTCTGAGCTTTATAATGTTAAAGCAGATGGTACATATATTTACCACTTTGCCATAAATTAATTCTTCTCGCCCAAAGCACTCCCAAGTACCTCTACGTCCTAGACACGCAAAATCCAGATTAACATTATCCTCTCATCTACAATTAGGTCTTTTCCAGACAGAAATTGTGCACACATATCTTACCGGCCACGTGCATTCTACATATTCCGCCCATCTTGCAATCCTTTATTTTTGGATGTTGAACAGTTCAGTATTGTTACCGTGGGACTTGCGTGCGCTGTCGAAAATGCTGTTAGTGAGGATATCTCTTCGCAAGTTCGTCTTGTAACAGAACCGACTTCCATTACAGCTCTATGGTTTACATTCATATCGCTTCCGACCAATCGAGCCACGCACGCGCACGGTTATCCACTGCTTTTCCTCCGGCACGTCAGCCCCTGCGAGCAGAAGTGATAGCGTCTATGGGGCTGGGGCAGAGTCTCCCCCTTTCAGCTGTCAGCCAGCGCGAGGATCTCGGATTGGGTTCACATCTGCCGTGAGCAGCTACTACTTCGGGGTTCACAGTGCCGCCAATCGACCACAGACCGACCCCCCCCCCCCCGGTTTCATTGACACTTTCACTGTTTTGGTACGAACGAATAAACTGCGCAGAATGTTAGTTTCGAAAACTCAAGGAAAGGAGACACTTGGTAGACCTAGTTCTAAATGTGATTGTATTAAAGTGGATCCTAGAGAAAGATACGTACACATTGAGTACAGTGTTCGCCGTGAAGGTACGGGAACGTTTGCGACACATCTGTCGAGTGTGTGGCCTAAACATATTACTGCAGGTGTGGCATTTGCTTCTGCGCGCGACAGACAAGAGACGCCTTAAATAAAGAGGAAATTAAGTTACAAAATTTCCTTCCTTAAATTTCTTCAGATACGTATAAATAAATGCCTTGTCCTTTTATAGCTTTTAAGTAAGGCTCTACAGTGATATTCTGTTATTTATTTTCACTGGCACTACTTACGTGTATATCATTAGGAGCCGGGATAGCGTAGTCGATATAGCGACTAGCTACGGGCTGGACGACCGAGGGGTCGGAGGTCGAATCCCGGTAGGGTCAAGGATTTTGACTTCTCCGCGTCGTCCAGACCGGCTCTGGGGTCCACCCAACTTCCAATCCTATGGGTACTGGGCCTCTTTCCCCGGGGGTAAAGCGGCAGGGGAGTGAAGCCGAAGAATCCAGGTCCTAACAAAGGGCTGTAGAACCACTGATGAATGAATGTAAATTTACAGGGTGAACGGAAACTCTTGTACTGAAAGTACTGTTTAATGAAACACTCTTTGAGAGTTGGAACCAGTCGGTGGCTTTAGTAAATGTCGTTTACGAATTACATCAAATTATGCGGCATTTGCGTGGATGGACTAGAAAAACAGAACTTCAGGATATCGGGATTATCCTAACCGAGATGTGAGCTTGGAACCTCTCAGGGATATCACCTGTGGATAGCGAAATGAGACGGACGAAAGCCGAGCTGTTTTCAGTAGCATCGGAATGTCTCTCTTTTATACTGCCTATTAATATCTTCAGGCAAGATTTAACATTAAAATATTATGAATGCTGCCACGCACAGTGTATTTGTGTGTTCCGTATGGCTCTCACAATAAACAGCAACTGCTTCCCTAAACAACATTAACCGGTTTGTGCTCTGTAAGGGAGACGTAATGTGTTTCCTGTGAGGTACGGACTGCATCTGTATACACTATTTACACACATTTCAGGCTTCAGAGGGTTAAGAAGAATGTGTGATGATACGAGCTCGGGTGTAATGCAGCTGCTGACACCTGGCGGTCCAGCCACCAAACACTGAGGTCTGACTGAAATGAGATGCGGAGCGCGTGTAGGGTTGTTTTACAGATATACAATCCGACACTCAAAGCTGAAACGCGGCGTTTACTCTTCTTTCCTTTCGCTGACCTGAGCAGCGTTCAACTGGCAGTTCCACTCTGCAACGTTACGAAACAGAAAGCACAAAACCAGAATTTTACTGTAGACACGGAATTCTTTCTGGTAAACTAACGATGCCCCTGTACTTAATTTGGCACCTCGACACGAACTGAAAGTATAACTTGACACATTCTTAACTTCGAATCTGGATGTAAGTCAGTAGAGAACTTCACACTCCGGCCACTTTACCCTCTGCGAAAGAACCCACTGTTATTTTGGGCTAGGACGGCCACAGAGCCGGTATAAAGAAAAGGAATCTACGCTCCTGCCGGGAATCGAACTTGGTCTCTCCGTTCTCCAGCAATAGCCTAATCTGGTATTATCTCCATGGACGAAAAGTAATTTACCAAATTATTTAAAACATGTCACACTCTTGCTCTAATGCAGAGATGAAATTCAAATGACACAACCATTATACAGGTCACATGTTATGTCTGTGTGTGCTGCTGAATAGGAACTCGGCAATATTAAGAAGTGGTGTCCAGTGTCACACAGCTACTGCCTTGACCAACTCAGCTGAAAGGGGTCCTTCTGCGGGAGGTAATATTCGCTCCGCTATTCGATAAATGTTCTGAATTTTGCGGAACGCTATGGTTCAGTACCACCTTCACAACAGCCTGTCACCCTTTCGTCGATTTGAACCAGAATTCGAATTTGACGGTAATTATTAGAACAACGCTCGCTCTACTAGTTCGACTTATTCTTTAGACCATGAACATCGAGGCCAGATGTCCTTCAGGTTTAGCTGCTAGGACCACAGTGACACCACATGAAGTTCTCATAGCAAGTGGCATGAAACTGCGGGGATTCCTACAGCCTCCAGGCAGCCGTGACTGGATAACTTCATACGTGAATCTCAGGTCTCAGTCAGACGCCTATTGCTTTGTGTGTGAGTGTGGGGGGGGGCGCCATTGCTGTTTACTTGGAGCAATGCATGCACACTACAGGGCACATGTTATCTGACCTTTATTCCTACTCACAATGCAGGGAGGCCAGACTACAGCGGCTGCAATCCCTGGGGAATCCCCGTTACTGTGTTCCTTCTGATACTCCCGAAGTCCCACAGAACTGAACAGCCCCATTTATACAGGGTGATCCGAAAAGATAAGGCTCTATGTCTATCTGGTTATTTATTGTTTAATTAATGGCGCTGCCAGCAGCCCAGGTTCTATTGTCAAATAACATCCTTTCAGGATACACCTGGTCTCCAGAACACTTTTCAGCACTTAATTTCACTAATTAAGTGGCCTCTGCCTATTGATCACCATCTCATTCTGAGTTTTTCCCCAGTCACGGCTTTACGTCCAACTGACCGTACACTGTCAGATCTATAATCTTTCCAAAGAAATTGAACACGAAGATGACAACTGAAATGTTCGCCGAAACGTTGCCAAACCTTCATCATTTTATACGACGTGTTCCCGGAAACCTTAGTACAGGAGCATACAATTTCCATCAACTCCAATTTTCTGGAATCCGGGCTTGAACTTGGGGAATCAACTGCAGTTTAAAAGGGAACAGAGATAGCTCAGTTGGTACAGTGACTGGCTGCGAGCTGGACGGCCGGTGTTCTACTCGAAGCAGGGGAAAGGAATTTTTCTCTATATCACAGAGTCCAGACCGGCTGTGGGGCCCACTCAGCATTCTAATCAATGGATACTAGGGGCTCTTTCCCTGGGAGTAAAGCGGCCGGGGCGTGAAGCTAACTATTCACCTCCATCTAGTGCCGACATTCAGAATGGTGAAGATATACCTCCACTCCCCCATACTTCTTCACTGCGTGATGCTTAATTAAGCTTTACCATTACATACAAATACAAGGCTACAAGATGTCAGAACCTAGAATACCACAATATCAGCAATCTCAACACCCACATTACCCAGGAGTTTGCGAGTTTGCTTGGAGGAAGTGAGAAAACCACGGAGAAGTCAGCCAGACGCGTGATCTTCGGTCCAAGATCTGAACCACGAACACAGAAGAGGAGCACCACCAGCTCGTCGTGACAATCAGAACGATCCTTCGGAATCCGACCCTTCAGCGAAGCCCCCCCACCCCCCAACGAACTATTACGCCATTTATCCAGGACTAGAACAAAGCTTACTGGTCTGGGTGTTCCTGAACGAATCTCTTGATTCAAGTTATATATTGTGTTTTGTGGAGTTTTAATTTTATGAACTGACTGCAAAATATGGAGTGTCAATTTAGGGGTCTCTAAAGCAAGGATTTCAATTTTAGTCGAGCCAAAGAGGGATTCATGACAAACAATCGGTAACAAGTTAGAAATTTCTTCTCACATATGGCAGGCATAGCTACTATTGGCCATGACTTATTCTTCCTCTGTTCTGAATATAAATATATTACTTTGTAGAAAAGAAAATAGTTTTAGAGATGACGATTTTGTGTCCTACTGTGGTAACGAAAATCCCACCTTATTCCTTGCGGGAAAACGTGTGAGACATGGCGTTTTGCGTTCGTAAACATCTCAGAGGTACAATTAATTATTTACGAATGAGGACGCGAGGTTTGCTTTGCTCTGCTCTGCCCTGCTCTCTGCTACGGAGGGGAAACAAAGGGGCAGCGGGACTCCCCAGCTTCTGCATACTGAAATGTCTTTGCAAACAGTCCGCTTCACCATTACACTGAAATTCACAGTTACAGATCCAAACGCAGCTAACCAACCAACTAACTCCAGACAGCAAAGTCCTACTTGAGAAGCCGAGAGTTGCTCAGCCATAGCAAGCCATGGAGGCCCATAGAGTTGTGAGACGTCAAGGCTTCCATATTTTCTAGGCAGTCGGCTCACAGATGGCGGTGAGTTTTTCCACCTTACTCGCCGACCGCCCTTTACCCCCAGGAAAATTCCTGGTACTCATTTCTGTTAGAGGCTAAGTCGAACCCAAGACTATAGTACGACTAGAAGGATTAGGTCAATTAAAAAATCCAATGACTTCATCGTGAATCGAACCCGCGACCTTCCGGCTAGTAGCAGTGCCTCAACTAACTACGCTACTGCGTGCCCAAAATTTTATAGATCCCGAACGTTCATTAACGTTTACATGGGAGCCTGCCACTGGTTCCTGCCGTAAGCCAGACGAATCCAATCCACACACACATTTCTCAAACTGACGCTGCAACAAAACCAAGCTTGGGTCTCCAAAGTAAATACTACACTTCCTGGGTTTGTCGGCAAAATTCTGTATTCATTTTTACGTTCAACTGAGGCATGGACACAAAATAAAAGCGCCTTATGGGGTATGATGACGTGTAATCTGCTTGAAAGCTATCGACGTTTCGGAGGAACTTGCTGCTTCCAACTTCAGAGTAGTGTTTTCCACTTCATAGCCCTTAGAACCTTAAATACACAAAAACCCCTGCCCATAAATATACCGCAACGCGTATTTGTACGAAAAAACTCTCGTAAAAATGGCTTAACTCATGAGTTTGTAGGCACTCAGAGAATGGTGGTAATAGTATATATACCACACTATTTAATATTAAAAGACTGTGTAGAGTGGGGTAGCGGTAACGCTCCGGACTCGTACTAGGGAGGTGCTCCTTTCGAATCTTGGCCGGCACACCGGCTACCTTGATTGATGTGTATCATAGTTGTCCTCAGTCCCTCGGGAAAAGTGCTGGGATATACGGCATCCACCTTCCACGTCCTTTCCAATTCATCATTAATCTGTAATCCTACTGTACAACTCTACAGCTACTGTCAGCATCCTAACCCCGCCCCCTAAAAATATTACGATTTTACCTGCAGAGCGCATTTGTGTGTTCCGTATGATTCTCACAATAAACGGCGACTGTTTCCCTAAACAGCATTAACCGGTTGGGCTCTGTAGCGGAGACGTAATGTGTTTCCTGTGAGGTACGGACTGAATTTGTACGTATATATATTGCCTCTACTGCCTTGTATCTCATTATTATCCCTGCCGCTTTCTTCTTCCTTCTCTTTCTCTCTTCTTCAAGCTTCGAAGTGTAATCGCATTTGTAGCATAGATTATATTTATTCGTTACACTTCACGTATCAGCATATTATAAAACCTCTCCAGCATTGTTCCCGTGGGAGCAATAACACATTAATTCCCGTTAGGACTGTACTAAACGCCATTCTTAAAGTTATGGACGTTAATTACCAAGTGGAAACATTGCTGCCGATAAAGGAATCAAGGAGGAGGACGGAAGGTTTACTGCACCTTCTCTATACACGCCATTCTGTGAATGGAAGGCTCTTCAGAACCGTAACTCATCTGGTATTATCTTTTATAGTCCAAGCCCTTTCATAGTTGATTTTCTCTCGTTAACTTATACGTATTTCCCGGAAAGAAAACGAGGGAGACGGAACAGATGATGGAGCCTCTAGCACTTCAGTTCCACCTCGTCTTTATGCTGAAACTATCCCAAAATTAATATTTATCACCAATGGCAGGTGTGGCGAATGACGGCAACCATTTTGAGAATTCGAATGCTATCGTTATTCTATTGTTTGCGTTAGTAATACTATAGATTTTACATAATTAAGTTTATCATATCTCGACTGTGAACGTCAGAACACAGATCTCCCATTACGGGCGAGTGGATTCAACGTTTCTGCAGAGAACGTCATATCACACCGTTCCAGCCGCTGATCAATTATGTGCAGCAGTGGTGGCAACTTAAAATCTTAGAATAGAAATCCTATATAAAGATTCAGTTCGTACCTCACAGGAAACACATTACGTCTCCGCTACAGAACCCAACCGGTTAATGCTGTTCAGGGAAGCAGTCATTGTTTATTGTGAGAACCATGTGGAACACATAAATACACTGCGTGGGCATAATTCAGAGCTTTTAAATGTTCCAGCATGTGGTACATATAGATACCAGTGTGTGTTGAAGGGGTTAAGCTTGAAGCGCTAATATGAGAACGGACTGTTGTACAGTGCCAGGCTGTGTGAGATGACACAACTGGATGTCACTGGACAGCGGACAGCAGCCGTGTTGCTGTTCAGGGCCCGACCGAAGCATGGAATATAGTTCTTTCAGTCGAGTTTTGCACCCTAAACAATGCCCCTACCGTTTCTTTCTATCTCCATATGCATATGTACCTTATACAGAGCGATTCTAAATTACTGTCGGGGTTTCCGTGGCCTGTAATAATAAAATCGAAAAAAAAAAATAATAAAACTGATCACGGAATGTGAAAGTGAAACTCAAGAATTTTCATTACATTTAGACTTAATACTCCACAATGCTAACCAACTTCAACATTCGCGGCTTTCGTGGCACATAAGGTTTGAAAAGTATAGCCCATGGAAACCCCGACAATAATTTAGAATCATCCTGTATACTGTTCTGTTATTGATGTTAAATTTAAATAGCATTGCCTACCAACTTCGTCAAGAGTTAAGCTAGTTATTTAACAATGCTGACCTTCTAGAGACTATATGGCACCAATTGCACTATGTTTAACGAACACGTGGTGGAATGAGAATTGGCAGGGGAAACTTAAGAAGTCGTGGAGAGAGAGCTACACTTGTACCAAGTCACTAAATTTTGGGAGAACAACACAGACCACAAGGCACCGCCATCTAAAGAAACGATGTGAAATCTTGGGGGGGGGGGAGGAATACGGACACTACAACATCGTTCCAAGCATACATTTCACTGATGTTTATTGACTCCATCTTCTGCTTCTATTCGTAAATGCTGGATAACATATATCAAGACAGAAGAGCAAACGTTAGCCTCCGATAATAAAGATAATGACCACGAGATTTGTGAACCAATTTGTTAGCCTATACTCATTACTTTACAATGAAACGTTGTTGTTTCTCCCGTTATTTCATTTTCATCGGTAATCTGTCATACGACAGGTCCACAGTCTCTTCCAAAACAGTTCCTCCACTTAATGCGATCTAGAGCTTTCTCCTTCAAATAAAAATATCCTCTTCTGTCCCCAAGGTCATCCAGCATCTTCTTACGTCTTTTTCCTCGTCTTCTGGTCGCATACGTGGTATCTCTGTTTTTGGAAAGAGACTATCCAGGAAAAGTGATAATGTGGTAGTTTTTCCATTTGCTTTCCACATCGCAGTACAACAGCCGTTCAAACCACTCTCGTCACGCCTGTTGCTATACGAACTTGAACCATCTTGAGCATCATTTGCTCTGTGCTTCAAGTCGCTGCTGATGACGCTGCTTTCGGCATCAGTTTTTGGTTTTTGGTCTCCCTCTTCGCCTGATGCCTACCCTTTGACCTGTCCGGCAAGGGAGGCCCTGCCAGTAGCTACGCTACCGCTGGTATAGCTCTCAAGGTCCTTGGCATACTCAAACCCCCTCACCACGATAGGTGTAAATAAATATACTGTCACGTGTCCGGGGTTCCGTGACAAATAGTTAATGGATTACGGATTTAGACGAAGATGTTTTGTTGGGTGACTCGTTTACAATTACACTTACAATCACTACAATCAATCAAGACCTAGGAAATCACCTCCTGCAGTTATGCCCTAAAGTCATGAAACACCCTGTATATATATACACACACGCAAACGTATATACGTGTGTGTGGTGTGTGTGTGTATGTGTCAGCAAACTTATTGTGTACATGAAGCTAACGTTTTTCAGTTTTCGTACATCACTCGGGAACTCGTCATCCATCAAATTCAGGTTCACGTCAGTTTCATTCAGACACGTTCACTGCAATGTGTGTTCCTGCTCTTGATATGCGATTATCATCCAACTGGCCCTAACACCACGCAGTTTACTGGACTCAATCATGCAACATATATACACAGCAGCTTAACCATTTCCAGCAGGAAGGAGAGAGACAAGGAAAAGAAAGTGGGGAGGTAGTGGGACACTTCATTTGGAGAAGGGGGGAGAGCAAGAAACTATATTTCCGGCTTTCAGAACTTCCCAGGCAGTTCCCACTCGTCCTTCTTGTAGAGTTAATATACATGATCGAAATTTTGTATATGACGTTGGTAGGACTGCATGTGAAGCAAGCAGTACAACGTGGAATATGGTACCAACTCAGCCTCTGCTCTAGGACAGTGGAAAACCACGGGAATCCTTGATCGAGTTGGCCCGTCGAAGGGCCTTCCCGATGCAAATTGACTTCTAGCCAGCAGACACGCGAGCCCTAATGTTAGAGGAGCCGGGACAGCGTAGTAGGCATAACTTCTGGCTATGGGCTGGACGACCAAGGGGTTGGAGTTCGAGTCCCGGTAGGGCCAAGAATTTTCTCTTCTCCACAGAGTCCAGACCGGCTCTGGGGTCCACCCAAACTCCTATCCAATGAGTACCGGGTGCTCTTTCCTCGGGGTTAAAGCGGCAGGGACATGAAGCTGACCACTCACCTCCAGCTAGTGTCGAGGTCAAGTAAATGTGGATCTATACATCCATTCCCCCATACGCCTTCGTGGCGTAGTGCTTAATTAGATAAGCACTGTGACAACTTTATCTGACCTTTTACCCCAACGTAAGTCCCTATTTGACTGTTGCTTTATCTGAGAAAAAAGTCCGTACCTCGCAGGAAACACATTACGTCGCCGTTACAGAGCCCAACCGGTTAATGCTGTTTAGGGAAACTGTCGCTGTTTATTGTGAGAACCATATGGAACAAACAAAAAACTCCGTGGCCTGTAGTCCGCAAGCGAAATATACCGATCAAGCGACATCCGCTTGCCGGCGAAATTAGTCCCAACTTTTTTCGAATAGAGGTTTGTCAGGTGGTCAGCGCAACGGTTTTATAGACCGGAGCCGCAATCTCCTTGAAATAGACCCTCAATTATCCTCATGAGGCTGATTGGATCCCGTTCCAGACCCATTACTCCTCAGAAAATTTGGTAGCACCGCAAATCGAACCCGGGAATTCTGGATCTGTAATAAATACACTGTGGGCAAAATGTAGATATCTGTATCTTAAAGTAGGTGGTACATTTAGTTACCACTATGTTCTAACAGGTTGAATGGCAAGACGCATAATGACAGACACATAAGGCAAAAAAAGAGGAAGACTTCGGGGATTTCCCGCCTACACGCAGGCTGTCACATTCTGGGAACACAGAACCTGCCTGGAAGAAATGTGATCATATATAACTCGGGTTTCTTTCGATATATCGATACGGTGAGATGTGGCCGCTCGCATTTCATCCGATGCATTAAGCTCAGCCATATCGATCTACACGCACTGCAGTTATCGGAATCAGACGTTGCAGCGTCTCTTTGCGCTTCCGGCTAGCCAGGCAGCAAAGGGGTAAGAAGGGGCAACGCTTCATGGAAATTACCCCATAGATGCATGAATGACGTCTAAATACTGTTTACAAATAATTCAGTTCCTACGTCTGACAATACAAAGACCAACCGATTAATGCTGTTGGGGGGGTGGGGTGAAAACGGTGCTTAATGTGACAATCATACGAAACACAACACGCGGTATGCTGAGAATGTAGAAAGTTTTAATGCTAAAGAACGTGGTACACATGGCAACCATCAGGATTTAAAGGGGTCACAAGAATATTGCTAACTAACAACATTTGCAATGTTGCTGAAAACGCGAGGCCGAGTCGGGCTCAATTTCTGGGTGAAGCGATGAATCGTTAAACAAATGAAGACATGCGAGGCCTGCATCTCGAGAGAAAAGAAAACATGTATGAAAGGGGTGACAGGAACGAATAAGAAAAAAAAAAGTAGAATGAAGACGAGAAAGGAGTGAGATAAAGGCTAGACAAAGAAGAGGAAACGCGTTTGTCTTATTTCCATAACAAAGCAGACTAAGAACGCATGCATTAGAATTTCAAATGTAACGTAAAGAAGGTAAAACTGACGAAGGATATTTTGTAAAGTGAACCCGCTTCGCCTTCTCTCAATTCGTGTTCGAGAAGCCCAGCTCTGTGACGTACAATCTCAAAGATCCAGCAGTTTTATGCCTGTCATAAATTTGCGAAGTTCTTAACGATCTAGTGATCAGACAAAGCACGATTGTTAATTAACATCTTAAAGTCTGAAATTTATCTAAATAACATTAAAAAATTTATTTCCCATCTAATAGGAAACAATGGATTCCCATTACGAAGACCAACTGGTTAAAGCTGTTTAAGGAAACAGTCCCTGTTTATTGTGAGAACCATAAGAAACAAAGAAATACACTTTGTGGGCAAAATGCAGAGTTGTTATATATACAGATTCAGTCCGTACCTCACAGGAAACACATTACGTCTCCGCTACAGAGCCCAACCGGTTAATGCTGTTTAGAGAAACAGTCGCTGTTTATTGTGAGAACCATACGGAACACATAAATACACTGCGTGGGCAAAATGCAGAGCTGTTATATGTATATAAAAATTCTGTCCGTACCTCACAGGAAACACATTACGTCTCCGCTGTTTAGGGAAACAGTCGCTGTTTACAGTGACAGCCATATGGAACACATACCGGGCTGTAGAGCCATAGACAGACAGATAATGCCTTGATATAATTACTGCCATTATTATTAAGCTCAGTGATATGTGCTTCATAGAATAAAGCCGTCAATCTCGTTTAAACGCCGCAATGGACTGTGCAGGGGATATCGCATTTGTGGCTTCAAGCTACGTCCATGTACACACCCCTAGCTACACCCACACACAGTCTTACACAAGTTGCTGGCCTGCCGCACGGCCTTCGGACGGCAAAACTAAGTTAGAACGTACTGAAGCAGGGAACGGACGCTCGCACAAACAGAAAGCAAATGGAGAATGAGACCCACATGTCCTGAATTCCCATAGCAAGTTTCTGCCTGGACACAAGCTATGAATTTAAATAGGCTCTCACACAGAGTCTGCCTCCAGATATGGATTTCTTACGTGCAACTCAATTTATTTTTCCACAATAATGTATAAACCCTTTTGAAATTGCAAGTTCGTCTAAATAGCACGTATAATTCAGTCCGCACCTCACAGGAAACACATTACATCTCCGCTACAGAGCCCAACAGGTCAATGCTGTTCAAGGAAACAGTAACTATTTATTGTGAGAACCATGCGGAACACACAAATACAATGTGTGGGCAGAATTCAGAGTTTCCGATTTATTGCAATATGAGTTAGACATCACAAAATTATAATATAAATAATATTTCATTATTCCATAATTCAACCTGTTTTAACTCTCAAGGGATCTTCAACAGAGGTGTTATATTAATGAATACGTCTAGTAAAATCACACAAGAATTCTACAAGGTCGTCTGCTCATCTTCAAAACTGACATTACAGGTAATAAAAACAAAGAAGTTCTGACCAGAAACATTCTCCTACTTTCCTTTCATACAACATGGACGGCAAAGCAAACGACGCCTCCAACAATTCTTCTATTATTGCGAATTCGTTGCAGCGGTAATGTTCTTACCGAGCCACTGTCTACCAACGATAGGGAGATACA
>NW_019743656.1:1135938-1136387 GCF_002891405.2 Cryptotermes secundus | reverse complement strand
GTTATGACCTAAAGTCGTGAAACACCCTGTATATATATATATATAGACACAGACTGATGGGAGGGATAAGCACGCCGTTGAGATGGGCTCAGGTGCCGTGATATACACAGAGTGTCCAGGTGCTGTTAGGATTGTTTTCATTAAAATACAAGACGTGAATTATTTTCAAAATTTCACTCTTTTCATTCAAAATAGTCTCCTTCTGAATCAATACATAGCTGGAATCAATTGAAAAGTTTTCGAAAACAGTCACTGTACGCCTTTTTTCTTTTTTTGTCATTTAAAACTGCGGTAGATTCCATTTGGACGTCCTGGATGGTGTCGTGACCGTCTCCTTTCATCGCCAACTTAACATTTGGGAACAACCAGAAATCTGCTGCAGCCAAATCTGGCGAATACGGAGGATGATCAAGGACTGTGATCCCTTTTCTGGCCAAAAAAAAATGCGC
>NW_019743656.1:1129642-1135371 GCF_002891405.2 Cryptotermes secundus | reverse complement strand
TGACGATGGGGTATAACACACTGATATTGGGTTTTTTGGACTTTATCCATAATCCTGGTTTTTAAGATAACTAATAAAAATACGACGTTTCGGAAACTGGATCTGTTTCCGTCCTCATGTGAAGGAAAACACCTATTGATAGGTGTTGATATTAATAGGTGTTTTCCTTCACCTGAGGACGGAAACAGGTCCAGTTTCCGAAACGTCGTGTTTTTATTAGTTATCTTAAAAACCAGGACGATGGATAAAGTCCAAAAACCAAATATATCAAATTTTGATGATGGCTCTCTGTTCAACCGCCATTTTCCGACGAGCGCCAGAACAGTAGTGTTACATTCAAGGTCAGAACACATGATGCAGCGATGTCTGCGCTTTGAAATTACAAACAGCCACAGCTGAAACTTCAAGAATCTTAACGCCACAACTCGCCAACAGATGGGACTGCAGGGAAAAATAAAAAAAATGAGTCCTAACGGATCCTGGATACACCGTGTATATACCAAGTCTCATAAAGATTGGTACAGACATTCATAAGTTAATAGGGTGATCACAGACAGCACGGAGATGCATAAGCCTACTTTACTGGCTAACGAGTTTGGTGAGCTGTATTTATATCCCATACAGAACTGCCAGCGTTGGGTTGTAAAAGGTGAAGCTAACCCCGTAACAGGCCGTGGAGGTCCACAGGGTTGTGAGAGGTCGAGACTCCCACATAATTCTACACAATCGCCTCAAAGATGACGGTGAGGATGTTAGTAAGCCTTAAGTGTGGGCCGTACTTTGCCCCCACGAAGATTCCTGGTACTCATTTCTGTTAGAGGCTGAGTCGATCCCAGGGCCATAGTACGGCTGGAAGGATTAAGCCAATTGAAAAATCCAATGACCTCATCGGGAATGGAACCCGCAACCCTCCGACTTTTAGCATAGTGCCTCAACCAATTACGCTACGTAGATGCATTAAAATCATTTTATTTAACGCATGAAATAAGCACAATTAAGGACTCTCACGAACTGACGAATTTCATGCGAACCACAGCAAATGAGAGGAGATTGGTAAGAAATTCAGAAAGAAGCGTAAGACAGAGCTGCAGCTCTGGGAAGACCAACAGATTGAGATGCTGGTTGCTAGGCGCCCGTCGTAACACCAAGCACGTCTAAGGTTATGTTAAGGGCCGTGTCATAGCTGTCTGTTAGTCGCCGACTCGGGCAGGTTTTCTCCGAGTACTTACGTTTCCCTTTCCAATTCTCATTTCACCGACTGCTCCACACTCATCATCAGCTGTCATCCGGGGCTGGTACAATAGGCCAAACAGCGGCCGACGTACCAATTGGTCTCAGCTCACATCACCCCAAAAAAAAATAAAAAACGGTCATGTCAGAATCTGGCGAATTCAAACAGGCCGCGAATGTAATGCGTTACGTGCAACAATCACATAACGTGGTGTACATATTTCTAAACATTTTGTTATACAGAATGGTAACGAATTTCAATTTCTGATTCCGATAATGCCGCGACATGAAAGCTACGTATTGGTTTCCGGCATCACCAAGGCTTTTAACTCAAAATGAATTGTATTGATATGAGCAGTCTCGTGCGTGTCGGAGAGGCAACACGGAAACTTTAAAACGCTAAGAGAGGCGTTAAAATCCCACTTATCATGAAATGGCTCACAATTTAAAGGAATATGCGATGTTCTAACGGCAGGCCATAAAGTAAAACATAAATTTGACGTAAGTACGTGAGGGAAACGTAAGTAACTCACATGAGTCACAGTGACCAGCTTGCTGGCCCCTCTCTAGCCTGAAAATCTCTAAAATAAATTATACAAATTCAGTTATTACTTGGGAGAAAACACACTTCGCCTTCATTACAAAGACCAGCCAGTTAATGCTGTTAAAGAAAAATTCTAAATTTATTAACGTCAGATCAGGCAGTACATACAGTTACCATAGAACTTTAAAGAATTTATTTAACCCTCTGAAGTCTGAACTTCATTTAAACAATATACAAACACTGAGTCCGTACCTCACAGAAAAAACACATTACATCTTCGCTACAGAGCCCAGCCGGTTAATGCTGTTTAGGGAAACAGTCACTGTTTAGTGTGAGAACCATGCGGAACATACAAATATTGTGTGGGTAGAATGCAGCGTTGCTTAAGGACAAACCAGATGGTACGGTAACCACCGACGCAAATTGAAGTGACAGGCATTTCCTGGCGCCTCTGATGAATAATATTACAGGAAAGTTTTTCTGTGTTACCTCATTTTCATTATTCCTCAAGGAAACACACTTATGGAGGAACCGGCATAGCTCAGTCAGCACAGTTAGAGGATACAAACTGGACATGTGGCAGGAGCTAAGGTCTTCTCTTGTCCACAGCGTTTTGCCCAGTTATGTGGCCCACCCAACCTCATATCCAATGGGCACCAGGGTGATCCTTCCCAGGGGATAAAACGGTCGGGCCTGTAGCTGACCACTTAACTTCCAATCAGTGCCGAGGTCAATAATGACTGAAATTATACTCCCTCTCGACTACGCCTTCATGGGGAGGTGCTTAATCGATCTTGAGCGCAATTTAACGATTTTTTACAAAGAAAAAAGAAACATCCAAAAATTGATAAGATATTTGTTAAAATTTGGAGGAAAAGATATAAAGGGGTAAAATTGGGAATTAAATTTTTGTAAAGGAAGCTGTATGAGTAATTCAACATTTCTTAACAGAGCTGGACGAAACTTGGGCACGTAGTAAGGACCGCTAGGAAGGGGATACAGACAAGGGTAACAAATTAAAAGTTGAACAGACACCCCCACAGAGCAACAAGATGAGCCAGCCAGGTTGAGAAAGCCAGCAAGAACAAATGAAAGAGCTGGTAGGAAATTAGAAAGGAAATACTGTGAGAAGGAAGAGACTGGAGAATTATTCGTCCATTGAAATGAACGAAACGCAAAGGCAGATAAGCGGAGAGGCACGAGGAGGTGGAAACATACAACTTTACATTTACCTTTACATAAGTTTATGGTACGACCACGTCCGTGGGTTTCTCTGACCTTCACATGATCCCGCTATCTTGGGTTCCAGGAACTGAAATGTACCACTGTTATAGCACGCACTTTCATAAATTTCAGTTTTTTGCGCCGAAGTCGACGGCTTCAGTTGCTGAAGTTGAAGCGAGGGTTTGGGGGCAGAAACTGCCAAGTGGATTAGAGTTTCACTGTTCATTAACCCCTCCCCTACGTTGGATCAGCTCTGTTGCGTTCACTGGCAGGATTATCTTGTGAACTTTACACAGTACAAGATTTCTTCTGAACCCTCTGCAGACTTGTATTTTCAAATTACTTGAACCCAGTTACCTCCTCGTTTTCCTGCTTGTTCTGGCTGTTACGTAATGAACTGCACGTAGGTGCATGTGTTTCCCACTTACCGTAACATCCAGATGCTTCTGAGTTCATTTCACCGTGAAGATGGCTACGAAAGCAGATGATCGCCTGTTCTGTTCAGTGCACATCGCTATGTGCAGTACATGTACAGTAAACCCTCGATAATCAGGATTAATTGGGGAAGGATCATTGGGTTTAGTGAAGCAAAAGGCAGCCCTAAAAGACAAAAAAAAAACTTAGGACACAGATAAAACGGAAATTTTAACGATGTATGTAATACTGATAAAAATAAATAAAAAAATCACTGTAGTCTTCATTTAAACATTACAAAACGATAATACATTTACTCATCGACAGAAGACTCAGAAGTTGTACTTGTTTTTGAACGTAATAATGCAGATTTGAAGAAACTGCAAGTTTCGTCTCAACAGACAAGTTACTCATCTGCCTTCCTAAATGCCAAGTGTTTTTAAAATATGTACTCAACTGTGAACAGTGTTTTTCGTTTTTCATATTTCGATCCGGTTATCCGACATTCGTGTTAAATGTAACAGGATAAGCGAGTGGTTACTGTAATATCAAAACATCTGCTGTTCTTGTATACAGCATTATTAAGCCTGAGCCATACATCACATGGTAGTTGCTTATTTCTTCAACATATAGTGGTAACTATATGTACCATCTGCATTATCGCTAAAGAAACTCATTTTGCCCCATACACAGTGTACCTTTGTGTTCCGTATGGATCTCACAATAACCAGCTACTGTTTCCCTAAACAGCATTAACCGGTTGGGCTCTGTAGCGGAGACGTAATGTGTTTCCTGTGAGGTACAGACTGGATTTGTATATGTAACAGAACTCTGCATTCTGCCACAGAGTGTATTTGTGTTCCGTACGGTTCTCACAATAAACGGCGACTGTTTCCCTAAACAGCATTAACCGGTTGGGCTCTGTAGCGGAGACGTAATATGTTTCCTGCGAGGTACAGACTGGATTTTTAAATATTATTTAGATAATCTTTGCCGAGTACGTAGAAATTATTCGCATCTTCTGGCTGGTAATAAGCAGGGGAAACTGTTCATGTCGGACCCAGTATGATGTCACATGGCAGTTGTACTGACAATTGTAGCTACAATGCACACAACTCCAGCTTTCTCTACTGCTCTGATAAAGGGTTTCGTGTAACATTAGTACTAAATTTTATTGTGTATTTATAATTTGCTGACATAAAGTAGTAATAAAAATAGAATGAATATTTGTGACGGCATATTTTTCCTTAATTAAATATTTTCCCTAAAATTTCTGAGTAATCTTTGAGAGTACCGCTGAACGATCTCATCCAATTTCACTAATGTTCTGTGCACAGGCCCATTCTATTATTAATGTCTTATTTACTTTAAAATATAGATTCATTTCAAAGTAATTATGAAGGGGACAGATGACAGTAACGTGTACACCACCTCGCAGAGAACTTCAATAGCAACTGTCAATACAGTATGGTCGCTTAGTACGCAGAACTGCTGCCGTTCGTAGAACACGTTACTTCACAGACAGACAGACAGGCAGTGTCCACCGTGTGGCAGAACAAACTCCAAATCATTTCACATGCGAATGAAATAGTATTTATTTTATCTATTTCATATTGTAGTTTCCTGGGTTATGAAAGCGTGCAGTGCCGTGCTGTGGTGCGCGCGTGTGTGGGGAGGGGGGGGGACCCGACGTGCCCGAGATGAACACTTCGCTTCTACCTTCAGCACTAACCCGACTGACAAGACGGTAACACGATGCCATAACCCACAAGACTATACAGGGTGTTTCATGACTTAAGGGCCTAACTGCAGGAGGTGATTTCCTAGGTCTTTGTGATCAGAAAAGTTCATACAAATATGTGTCCGATTTTGGACGGTTATGGAGTTATGACCGTTTCTTCATTCCCGTACACGCCCTCGTGTGAACCGCGTCTGTCATCTGACGGGTCGCTATTTTTAGCCAGCTACAGACAGAGCGTTCTCGTTATCTCGACACTTGAGAGGTACCTAAGGCGTGGTGGGTAGGTATGTCAGGCGCGGTTCACAACCGAGCGGCAGCCTGTGTTGAGGCTGGCGGTGACATTTTCGAAAATCAGCTTTAAGCACCAATCAATTCAAATTAAAGGTGATTTCACGAAGTTAACTTTACATTCATACTTTAAATGTATCATGTATTATGCTGGTTTATTATTTTGTTCCGTTTATTGTCAGTAATCGTTACCTTCTATTCTGAGTTTAAAACGGTCATAACTCCATAACCGTCCAAAATCGGACACATGTTTATATGAACTTTTTTGATCACAAAGACCTAGGAAAT
>NW_019743656.1:1123857-1129633 GCF_002891405.2 Cryptotermes secundus | reverse complement strand
GGAGATAATGGCCAGAGAAGTGTCAAACTTTGACCGGGGTTGCACACTTGTTGATTACAAAATACATATTAAAACTGGCAGGAATATATGGATTCTGCAATGTTAATAGTGTACATAACATCAAATTAACTTGTGAATGACATGAAGCCATAAAATTGAAGTACAAAATACTCGCTCGCCATGCCATAATTGTCCTTAGAGTTTCCAAGCACTGCACATGACACATGAATGGCAAGCGCTGACGTAACGTGCTGACTGCGCGTTCTGATAAAGCCAACTACATAAGCACGGCTAGGGCGAATCATCGCACTCAAGGACAAACACAGATAAGGCCTCTCAGCTGACAGGTACAGTGCGTGGACCTGCCAGAAGACCACACTTTTCTTGGGCCATTATCTCCGTAACCGTTCAACTTTGGACATAGGTGTTTTGGGTTATATCGGCATACTTTAACATAAGGAACACCCTCCCGAAGTTTGGTCCATTCCTCCTGGGACACCCTGTATATATATCCTGATTACCATAGAAACTTCAAATTACATTGATAAAGACGCTCTCAATAGCAATAGCGAAAGGGTGGACAACCGGGGTTCGAATCCTGGCAAGATCAAGGGTTTCTTTCTCTTCTCCACAACGTCCAAACCGCCTCTGGGGCCCACTCAGACTCCTATAAAATGGGTTTCGGACGCTATTTACCCGGAGGTAAAGCGGCGGGGACGCGAGTCTGACCAATCACCTCCGTCTATTGCCGAGGTCAAGAATGATGGAGCAATACCTCCACTCCCCACACACGCCTTCATGGCTCGGTGCTTAATTAAGCACGGGGAAAACTTTACCTCTGAACAGCATTATGAGAGGAAGATTAGTGAATGATGAACTAAAAAGGATACGTAAGGAACCGTTTGTCGCCTAATTTTGAGAAAACATTCCTATATCTATTTGGAGGAACTGAGGAGAACCGCGAATGTCAGGAGAGTAGGAGTGTCAAATGTTGCAATGGAAAATATGGCGAGTGGTGTTATGATTTCGGTAATGGACGAAATGAGGGACACGGTAAACAGGATACGGAAGTCAACCGACTTTTCGGAGGTATATATCACCTCCATCTTCACTGTCGAAGAATAAACCAAGTACGAAACCAATATGAAGTAGGGAGCAAGTTGCTTTATTTGTTGGCTTATTTTTCGACCCTTTAAGATGGAGGCGACTTGTTCTTCTGAAATGTTAGTTAACTTTCTACGAACAACACGGCGTCATATTTCCAGAAGACAGCACTCTTCATAATCACCGGTATGTGAACCTCAAAGTTTACAGAGGCTAAAAGTTTGCATGGAAACTTCTCAAACCTCTTCAGAACCCGTCGTAGTTCGCCATAAGAGAGGGTGGAGCCCTAGAAATGGCTTTGACACTCGGTTTCGGTCTGAAGCATGACAGGGCCGTTTCTGTCGTTACTTAACGCCTGCTCTGCACAAGCGAGCGCAGCACTGAACTGCAAACAGCTCACTAAGTCACACACTGCTAAGGGCCTGACGCTTCCATAGAGGTCTCGAAGTTGAGGCACTACGCGATGAAGACGTATTGCAGAGCGGATGTAGTTCGAGGTGCTCTACCAGCTTCACGCCGAGGCCTCTTTACTCCCGGGGAAAGAGGAGGCTGGGTGGGCCCAGAACCGGTCTGGACGACGTGGAGGAAAGAAAACTCTCGCCTCTACCGAAACTCGAAATCCGACCCCTCAGCCGTCCAGCCTATAATCAGTCGCTATACCGACTGAGCCATCTCAGCTCCCCCTTGAATTAAGAATTTCTTTACATTTTTTTTAAAATAAGTCCTCATACGATTACTCGGTACTCAAAAAGCATCGGTGCGACGCCCTAACGCCACTATAGCCCAGGATAGGAGAGCAGTAGGTCATTTTCAGATCAGAGTTGACTGATGAAACGGGGGGAGGGGACAAATCAAAGCCGGCGTCAAGACGAAATTAATGTCTGCCTGCAAATGAAACAAAATCACATTTCGTATAATTCACCTGCAAACTTTAGTACGAGACGATTCGAGGCACAGTTATTTTATCATACTGTGAGGTGTGGCAATGTAAGGCTACGTTTAGGGACAGAGTTACTCTAGAGAAGCTGATAGTCGCCTAGCTACTAAAGAAACAACCCCTCCCCCCATTTTTATGAACTCTAAATAATCATTACCATGTTCACGAAGAGCATATCACTGGATCCTATCGTGTGTACTGTTTGAATGAAGCCCGTAACTTCACAATCTGTTACTATGGGACTCATTTTTAATATTATAATTTCCTTCACACTTCGATTTCGAACACGGTCTGGAACTTAGATGTGATCTGTAGGTTATCATTTCCCTCGTGCATGCTACACGCAGTACTCATCTCATGTTTCTCGGTTTGGATATCGTTAACAAGTAATATCTGGTGCGAGGTTTCAAACTGTCGTAATGTGTTCCATACATGGCCATGCGTATCACTTGGGGCGATACAAACGTGCGTTTGCAAAGGCAGAACTAACTGTGCCTTGGCACAGAGCAACGAGGCAAAAACGTGCTGTACGCAGTAGTCAGGCAATTACTTAAACCTTTGAAGCCGGCAGTTAACCCAATAACATATTAAAATCCAGTTCGTACCTCACAGGAAACAACGCATAACAGCAACAAACCAGTTACGTTCAGAGAAATGACCGCTGTTTACCGTGAGAATCGTAAGAAACATATAAATACACTGTGTGTGGGCAAACAGCACAGGATTTAATGTCTAATGCCATTGGTACACATAGTTATCATGGTGCTTTAAATGGTTAAATTCCTTCCATATACAGGGTGTCCCAGGAGGAATGGACCAAACTTAGGGAGGGTGTTCCTTATGTTAAAGTATGCCGATATAACCCAAAACACCTATGTCCAAAGTTGAACGGTTACGGAGATAATGGCCCAGGAAAAGTGTGGTCTTCTTGCAGGTCCACGCACTGTACCTCTCAGCTGAGAGGCCTTATCTGTGTTTGTCCTTGAGTGCGATGATTCGCCCTAGCCGTGCTTATGTAGTTGGCTTTATCAGAACGCGCAGTCAGCACGTTACGTCAGCGCTTGCCATTCATGTGTCATGTACAGTGCTTGGAAACCCTAAGGACAATTATGACATGGCGAGCGAGTATTTTGTACTTCAATTTTATGGCTTCATGTCACTCACAAGTTAGTTTGATGTTACGTACATTATTAACATTACAGAATCCACATATTCCTGCCAGTTTTAATATGTATTTTGTAATCAACAAGTGTGCAACGCCGGTCAAAGTTTGACACTTCTCTGGCCATTATCTCCGTAACCGTTCAACTTTGGACATAGGTGTTTTGGGTTATATCGGCATACTTTAACATAAGGAACACCCTCCCGAAGTTTGGTCCATTCCTCCTGGGACACCCTGTATATCTTACTCTGAGACAATAGGAAAAGAAAAGCTGTCGTTTCACACCATTTTATCGTGGATTCACAAGGTTGTGACTTTCAGCAAAGTGCCCATAACTGCCGTTACGAAGTTCCTGGTACTATGTTACGACAACGCAATGAGCGTGTACGCGGCCCGATACACAGGCCTATTCCACCTGTCGCCCTCGCGTGACAAATCTTGAAGCTAAACGAGTCCCTCTGCTATAAGACCTGGAGGTAAGAATCCACGCCATACATGAGATTTAGGGCGCTCATGGCAGTGAATATTAAGATTATGGTCTTGTGCGATGTGACATTGTGTAAGCTGTTACAGGGCTACCGACACATCTCATCCGTTTTTACATTGACGATTGACGCAAAATATTTCTAGAAAACATTGTTACATATTTACCAAATTACATGGCGGAATACACAGCACGGTGGCTCAAGCGGTAACACTTCCGACTCTGTTAGGGAGGTGTCCCCTTCGAATCTTGGCTGGGACACCAAACAGCCTGACAGTTACGCGTAGTTATCCTGTACTTCGACAAACAGAGAGATAGCGCCTTAAATAAGGGGAGGGGGTACGCGATAGCGTAGCTGGCTAAGGCACTATGCTACAAGCCGGAAGGTCGTGGGTGGGTCGATTCCAAATGAGGTGAACTTTTTTTCAATTAACCTAATCCTTCCAGCCACACTATGGCCATTGGGTCGACTTAAACTCTTAATGGAAATTAGTACCAAGAATCTTCCTGGGGGTAAAAGGCGGCCGGAACGTAATGCTGACAATCTCACCGACATCTGTGAGCCGATTGTATAGAAAATGTGGGAACCTCGAAGTCTCACAACCCTTGCGCCTTCACGGACTGTTACAGGGGTAGCTTTACCTTTCCAACTTAAACAGGGCACGACAGGTCGGCTCCACGCCCTGTACAGCATCCTCTCATCAGACGCTACAGAGTTTGGCCTGCTGCGAGCGCCGTAAAATGAACTGTGCTGGGTAACGGCGCACTGAGTATATTCAGTCGCTTCGTATCGGTGTTGTGATCAACACTGAATGGACACAGGAGTGACTTACAACATTTCAAAATTTTACGCTACTTTTGGGGGGTGTAACCTGAAAGCGGGCCCATTTCTCCAGCCGCTCTGCAAATTACAGACTTACACAGTATGTCCATGTTCTGTTAGGGCTGTGTTCATTAAAAATACAAGATGTATTTTCAAAATTTCACTCTTTTCATTCAAAATAGTCTCCTTCTGAATCAATACATAGCTGGAATCAATTGAAAAGGTTTAAAAAACAGTCACTGTACTCCTTTTTTTTTGGAATCGCATTTAAAACTGCGGTAGATTCCCTTTGGATGTCCTGGATGGTGTCGTGACGGTCTCCTTTCATCGCCAACTTAACTTCTGGGAACAACCAGAAATCTGCTGGAGCCAAATCTGTCGAATACGGAGGATGATCAAGGACTGTGATCCCTTTTCTGGCCAAAAAAATCGCGCCGCACGACCTTCGATTTGTGGGGTGGGGCATTGTCGTGGAGGAGCGACCAGGAACCTTGCTCTCGATATTCAGGTCGAATTCGAAGAATTCTCGTCCACAAACGATTGAGGACTCCGAGATGATAATCAGAGTTCACTGTTCGACCTTCTGGCAGAAATTCCTTGCGATTGATTCCTTTGGAATCGAAGAAAACGGTTAGCAGTGTCTTTACTCGACTCTTTTGCATGCGCACTTTCTTTGGTTTCGGCTTTTTTGGGCTCAACCACGCTGCACTCTGCCGCTTTGTGAGAGGTTCATATTGAGTACACCATGTCTTGTCAGCAGGAACGATCGATTTTGTTAATTTGGTATCACTTTGGGCCGACCGTAACATGTCTTTGCAGTATTCCACACTGGCATGTTTTCCATCGCCTGACAGCGCGTGCGGTACAAACCGCGCACAGACCTTCCGTTTGCCCAAGTCTTCGGTCAAAATTTGATGTACAGTACTTTTTGGTATTCCCAAAAGCTCCTCGATGAGTCTTGCAGAAGCACAGCTGTCTGATGCAAGGACTTCGTTCACTTTTTTCACATTTTCTTCAGTGCGACTTGTTCTCGGCTTTGATGCCGTCACGAAATACAACATACCATCGAAAAATGTTCGATCGACTCAATCACTACCGTACACAATTTTATCATTTCGTACGCTTCTCCGGCTGTTTTGCCTAACTTCAAACATAATTTGATGTTGGCTCTCTGTTCAACCGTCATTTTCCGACGAGCGTCAGAACAGAATTGTTTCATTCAAGGTCAGAACACATGATGCAGCGATGCTTGCGCTTTGAAATTAC
>NW_019743656.1:1119683-1123767 GCF_002891405.2 Cryptotermes secundus | reverse complement strand
TCCTAACGGATCCTGGACACACCGTGTATGCCCCGGCAAGGCGTTCCTGCGCCGCATACAAAGCGAGTCCTGACCTCGAGGCACAACGGACGCGCATCGCGACGCTCTACAGACGCCTGTCTCGAGGAAGCAGCTTCACTCCATTGTTAACAGCTGCTTATCTTCTCAAGAAATTCCGTTATTTTATAACGAGTTTCCTAAGCGCCATTACGCAATTACTGGTTACCTTAGCAACGAACTGTCGAGCGTTAAAACCTAAGGAATGTAGTAGGTCACGAATGGGTGATCAGCACTTTGTTTCAGTATATCGTGTCTATTCTGTGAGTACTCAGACTACTTTCACGTGAATGTGTGTACACTACACAAAGGATACGGTTTAAGACTAACTATCTGTGCGTATTATTGGTGGCGGATGACGTTTAAACGTCGGCCTCGACGTATCATTCGATAACATGTGGAACTGGAAAGGAATGCGGGAGAAAGAAGGGTAATTTAATACAAGTAGTATGAAAGTTTACATAACAAATGACGTCATTCCCGCAGAATCCTAAATCGGTGTTTTTAATCAAGAAGGAAAAAAGACACTTGGAAGACCTAGGCGTGGTTGGGAAGATACAGTTCACTAGAGCACACAATCCAGTGTTCTCAGGCTGTTACTAGATGTTTCTCTGTAACGGCTCCAACAATAGCTATTTCACTCCCTCCGGCTCAAGTCCTCTCTTCACAGACACTCGTACAGAACCGAACTTCAGTCCTTGTGTCCCTTGTTTATAATATCTTGGCACGGACTACATACAAAACACACCGTTTTCCATTGCTTTTGTCCAACTGTTGCATTATTAAGAACCTGCTGCCTAGCAACGGGAACGTGTTTACTGAGCTGTTGCCCGGAATCGGGCCTACTATATCCGCTCATCTCGCGGAACATGGCGGAACCACAGTCGATCCCCTTTAACGGAACCTTTGAGCACCGTAGTGAGAGCATTCATGAAGTGAATGTATCTTGTCAGGCACTTCGGTTTCTTGATGGGTTGCTCTGGTCTACCTGCAGCCGACAACAGGAGCCCTCAGTTCAGCGAAGGTGGGACGGCAGGACCAAGCAACTGGCTGAATACAATTTCCCGCAAGACAGAGCATAGAACCATGGAGTCTATTGAATTGAAACTGCATTGTGTTCAAACTGTCTCCACAGACCTATCACGGCTGCTGGCATGCCACAATTTCTGCACAACGCAAACTGTGACGTAGTTCTTTGCAATTTATGTACACGTAAACTTGTCTTAATGTAAAAATGTTTTTGAGTTCTCGATCGTCCGATTTCCCTACAGCCGTGAGGTCGTCAAACCAGTTTCAAATATGGCTGCTCCACTCCTGCCCTCTGAGTGCCGCCCCGAGTAGGGTCTCAGTTTCTCTGGCGGGGTCATCTCTACATCGTGGTAAAGCAGTCGCTGTAACTGTCCTGACCAAATGAAAGCTGAAAAGACTAAACAATTTTTCAATAAAATTTCTCTAATATCAAATTTAATGAAAATCCGCCCGTTACTTCTCAAGTTGTTACATGCGCACAGACGAGTGGACTGATTCAGCTTGGGTGAAATTAACAGAAAATTCTGTGACAGTGCCTAAAAAACATTCACTCATTCATGGAGCTGAGCCTTTCTTGAGAAGCTGCCAATTGTGCAGCTACTCAAGAACTTCCCAGCATTTTATGGAACCCGAAGGTTCATTACCGTGTTCACAACAGCCCTCCAGCGGTTCCAATCCCGAGCCAGAACAATCAAATCCATACCATCCCACCCCCATCTTTCTGAGATCCATTTTAATATCATCCACCCACCTACGCCTTGGTCTTCCAAGTGTTCTCCTTCCTTCCGGCTTTCCCAACACATCCTCCTGACTTGATCCATAAAAACATTAGGAATGAAAATTTGAATTGCACCCCAAAATTCGGACGCAATACTTAGAAGTAAATCTGTCCCTGTGCTTAATTAATTAAGCATCACGCAATGAAACTGTACGGGAAAATGGAGGTATAGCTTCACCATTCCAGATTTCGGCACTATATGGGTGTGGTTACCTTCACGCTGCGGCCACTTTACCCTTGTGGAAAGGACCCCCGGTACCCACTGTGTAGGAGGCTGGGTGGGCCCCAAAATCGGTCCCGACGCTGTGGAGTACAGAAAAATCTTTTGCCCTGCCAGGAATGGAACCCCGGCCGTCGAGACCGCAGCCGGTAGATATATGATACCAACTGAGCCATCCCGGCTCCTGCCGCAACAAGTGCACATCGCTTTAATAGTCGTGGTTACCGTATATACTGGTAAGAATACACAGCAATTTTCACTTTCATGGATGCTCTGTTTTGCCATCACTTCTGCGGTTAGCTAAAATTACATCAAATATCTGACTTCTCTAGTAATTCAAATTTTAATTAATATTTCGTTTTTAATTGATGCTTTGACGTCACAATTTTCAAATCCCGGTTCTGTCTCACGAAAAAAACATGAATATGTGTTTTCCTGACTAGTATTTTGGGCACTGTCAATCATCCCAGTTTTTTTTTCAAACCATGGCGTTTTGGAAATGGCTCTATTACCTCCTTAGTGACTTTCAGAGGGCTAGTCTCAAACCCAGGGGTTTGACGAACACCGCTATTTAGTAACGTCAGAATATTTTAGATTCAGTTAAAGTGTGCGTCCTGTCGCGTGTATACAATCAACATATACAAATTCTACCGTCAACGCAAAAATTGTCTACTAACATATATAGCAATATATGTTTCGACACTAACGGGCCATCCTCAGGTTCAAAAAGTTACTTTCTATATTTATTCAATTCATCGACTAGACTATACATTGATTCAACCAAGAATCATCCATGTGATTAAACAGTATAACAATTCGGTTAAAACTAATTTAGATTTGGTTTTAACCAAATTGTTAAGTTAGTTTTAACCTAATTGTTATTTTTACTGTTTAATCACATGTATGATTCTTGGTTGAATCAATGTCTAGTCTAGTCGATGAATTGAATGAATATAGAAAGTAACTTTTTGAACCTGAGGATGGCCCGTTAGGGTCGAAACATATATTGCTATATATATTAATAAACAATTGTTGCGTTGGCGGTAGAATTTGTATATGTTAATCATCTGTTTGGCTGGTGAACCATTTTTGCGCTGTGCCGCTCGGTGTCCCCAGCAGCAGTCTACAATTAGCAGCTACTTCGTAACGGCGGAATTAGAAATCCAATTTGCTGTACTCCTCGTGTCGCAAGAGAAATCACTTTCAGCATACAAATGCAGGGCTAAGTAACCTAACATACATTCCACCTTAATTAATGAAATCCTGAAACCCTGATGGCGTCTTTCTCTCTTCATTTGGACAGTGGGAGCTCTCACTGGTAGGACGTCACACCTTGGGATTAGCAAGGAAGTATTGCAGCTCAGTTAATAAGCAAAAGAAATGTTTAACATTTAAAGACGTTCATCTCCGTTCTGTGTAGAGCCTGCTGAACTAATTCTCAGCATTTGCATATCCTACGATAAATTACTGTAGGATTATCTTCAAATGCAAACATCCTTGTTTCTTGAAAGTACAAATCCTTGCAGGATCGCTGAATCCAACATTCAGCACAAAACCAGAAAGCAACGTTTTGACCTTTATGTAGACAGTAAGAGAATCCAAATAAAGCCATTTAACACTCTGAACACTGAGCCAAATCCAAAGTTATGTTAAGACCGACGGTGAGTCGGTCAATCTGTCTCGGTGCCAAGCACATATCTGGGGCCCAAAACCAGGTTTTTTACTGCTGTCAGAGAGTTGCGGGCTTGTTGATGTGAGGGGCCCTCTCTGATGAGAGGACGGATCTGTCGTTTACAACTGCTGCTGGCCCTCGCCAGCGCAGTCATTCTCGGATGCGAATCCCGCGGAACTCATGACCAGATTCGAGACTCCCCCAACCTGGAGGGCCAGGTCCCCGTATTTATATCCCTCACGAAAAGGGTGGCCCAATTATACCCCCAGACACTGAGTTCCCTTTTCGTCGTATCCTACAACTGGCAGGACTACGAGAGAGAGAGAGA
>NW_019743656.1:1066593-1119648 GCF_002891405.2 Cryptotermes secundus | reverse complement strand
GGGGGGGGGGTAAGAAAATATATCTCCGACTTTGAAGGTTCCGAGGCAGTGCCCGCTTGTCCTTCTGGTAAAGATAAAGTGTATGATCGGATTTTTTTTTCTGCTAACGTTGGGAGGGCAATATTAAGGCGAAATTTTGATGTTAACAATGGGAGGGCTGCATGTGAGGCATGGCAGGACTACGATGGAGGAATTCGAATCCGTCTCCACAGCTCGTACCTCACAGAAAACACCCTACATCTCCGTGACAACCACCAGGAGATTAATGCTGTTTAGGAAAATAAGAGGTGCTTACCGTGAGCATGATACGGCACAAATAAATGCACTGTGTGGGCAAAACGCATTTTTTTTATGTTAAAGCAGGTGTACGCACAGCAACCGCTGTGATCTAAAGGCTCTGTCAATATTACGCCTGATAGAAAAATAACAAGTGGCTGAATTAAACTGAAGGAATTGGATTTCAGACTGTTACTGAAGCGGAATAACTGCGTACGGGTTGGAAACACGGTTATCTGTGCGGTTATTGTACACTGTATTGCTTCAACCTAGAGCCACCAGCATTGGAACTGAATTAATTTATCTGTTTATCAGCTTAATTGCTTTCGGATAGTAACGTCGACAGTTACTTAGTTATCTGCTGGCTCAGTTACTTACACGTGTAACCAGTTACTTCGTTATCTGCTGGCTCAGTTACTTACACGTGTAACCAGTTACTTAGTTATTCGGTTAGGGTCATTCCATGTGAAGTCATCCAGAGAGGTCGCTCACCATTTTTAATAAAATTCATATTTTGTATACTTATTTCTACACATTTTCACACTTCAAAAATATTTAAAAAGAAACTGTAATCCGCTCGGTTTTCCCGGTACAGCCGCTTTTATAACGCGAAAAAAGCGTTTTCGGCTCAAATGGAGGTTTGCGTTATCTTCTGTATCTCGATAACTATTGCAGCTAGGGACTCCAATGAAAAACCAATTTGTTCCTCATGATATGGACAACAAATCATATTATTATAAGGTTTTACTCAACTCACTTCCTCTAGGTGTAATTAAGCTTGAGACTTAACTAGCGATTTTGGGGAAAACGCTAATTTTGACCTTCACAAACCAATGGGAGGGGAAAAGTATCAGATCTGTGGTTTCTACCCTTTGTTGTTTCCTACATGGGGAATATAATTGCGTAGGTTGAATCCAGTACCTATTTTCCAGAATTTTTCAGGAGTTCCCAAACTTTGCTCTGGGCTCAAAATCGGCCATTTTTAACATCTCATATCTCCGGTGGAGAAGCTCCGAAAATTTTGAAATTCATAGCAAATAATGCTCTATTCTAGGGAAACTTGGAGTTAAATTAAAACTTTGATATTCAACTAATAGCGAAGTTGTGGACATTTTGAATTTTACAGATTTTGCAGAAAATTGTTCGTTTCTCGTTCAAGACGAGATTCAAAGTTTCCACTGGGTAAATCAACAGGCTACACGTCACCCTTTTGTTTATTACTACGAGGCGGACACTATAACAAAATGCCCAAGCTTGTGTATAATCAGTGATCGTGTAAAGCACGACAGAACCACAGTTTTTGTTCCAAAAATTTCTTACCGCCGATACAAAAGAAAATGTGCCTTCAGTCAGGAAAGATATTTATTTCAGTGATGGCGCTGGAAGCCAATATAAAAACAAAAAGAATCTTTCCAATTTATGTCATCACTAAGAAGACTTCGGACTTGAAGCAGGCTGGAACTTCTTTGCCACCTCGCACGGGAAGAATGCCTGTGACGGTATTGGCAGCACCACGAAGAGGCAAGCAGCGAAACCAGTCTTCAAAGAACTCATTTTAATCTTTTCATGTGCCCGCTAGAACTGTAAACATTCTGCACAGAAAATATCCCATGGATAGTTTACTTTTTTGTGCCAAAAGAGGAAGTTGCAAGAAATGAAATCATTCTAAAAAGCAGGTTCCAAAAGTGCAAAACTGTGCCCCACGCAGGAGAAAAACACCGGGTCGTCCCTCTGAAGGAAAACATGGTCAGGTGTTATAAAACATCCAAATCCGATGATTTCGAAGACATCGTGATAGTGAACACTTGCTGAACTACGTGTACTATCAAACAAACTGGATAATTTTCATCGGAGTACACAAAGAACTAATACCATTGGATGCAGGTGAGCCAATTGTTGAGGTATTGATTTCTTTTGGTAAAATTCAAAGTGCCCACAACTTCGCTACTAGTTGAATATCAAAGTTGTAATTTTAACTCCCAGTTACTAGAATAGAGCATTATTTGCTTTGAATTTCAAAATTTTCGGAGCTTCTCCATCGGAGATGTGAGATGTTAAAAGTGGCCGATTTTGGGCCCAGAGCAAAGTTTCGAAGTTCCTGGAAAAGTTTGGAAAATAGGTACGTGGTTCAAAACTATGTGATTATATTCCTCATATAGGTAAGAAGAAAGGGTATAAACCACAGATCTGATACTTTCCCCCTCCCACTGGTTTCTGAAGGTCAAAAATAGCGTTTCCCCCAAAATCGCTAGTTAAGTTTCAAGCTTAATTACACCTAGAGGAAGTGAGTTGAGTAAAACCTTGTAATAACATGAATTGTAGTCTATATCATGAGGAACAAATTGGTTTTTCATTGGAGTCTCTAGCTCTAACAGTTAACGAGATATAGAAAATAACGCAAACCTCCATTTGGGCCGAAAACGCGTTCTTTCGCATTATAAAAACGGCTTTACCGGGAGAACCGGACGGATTACAATTTTTTTTAAAATATTTTTGAAGTGTGAAAATATGTAGAAATAAGCGTACAAAATATTTTTTTAAATAGTGAGCGACCTCTGGATGATTTCACATGGAATGACCCCTTAGATAACAATATTCAAATGGAACCAATAAAACCAGAACAACAAAAGGACTTGATAAAATATATAAACATTAAAATAAAATGTAAAATCACAATCCAGATGTATTTGCTTCCTCTTTACTAATCAAATACATTCCTCATATATTTCGGTCATAAAATATCCATCTTCAGGTGAAGGCATATTAAAGGACACTTAATAGTAAGTGTATACGAAATATGTACGACCTCTGGGCCGTTTAAGAATAGGGTGACAGATTTTATGATTTGTTAACATTTCTTTTAATGCTAGTGGGGTGGGACTAAGTCTCTTGTACTGCGGCCACTTCTGGCCTATTGTACCAGCCCCAGATGATAGGTGCTGGTGATTGTGGAGCACTTGGTGGAATGAAGATTGGCAGGGGAAACCGAAGTACTCGGAGAAAACCTTAACGTTAGTGTTGTGTTGAAGTTCGCTGATGTTAGTGCATGTTGAGGACCAGCTTGTCAGTCAGTGCTGTGTCGTGCCACATTACAGCCTCAAAGTCCTTCGCCTTACAGTGTCGAGGCATCATGAAACTGGCTCCTGGAAGGCGCACAACCGGGCTCACCGGCAATCACAATAATCCCCACTAAAACAAGTAAACACCGTTTGCTTACTTGTTAATTTAGTCGGACAACAAGAACAATAAACAACAGAGATAATTAAACCACAACAAAAACATAAAACACACGCCTAGTTATTGGTTCGGTTACTTAGTGAGTTAATTATTCAGTTGGGGGCACTATGCTACAGGCCGGAAGGTCGTAGGTTCGATTCCCGATGAGGTTCTTGACTTCTTCAATTGACCTAATCCTTCCAGCCACACTATGGCCGTGGGCTCGACTCAGCCTCTAACAGAAATGAGTACCAGGAAATTTCCTGGGGGGTAAAGGGCAGCCGGTGCGTAAGGCTGACAACCTCACCGACATCTGTGTGCCGATTGTCTAGAAAATGTGGGAGCCTCGACGTCTCACTACCCTATGGGCCTCCACGGCCTGTTACAAGGATAGTTTCACTTTTATACTTGGTTAGTGACCCAGTCAGTCTAAAAAAAATGTTACTTCGAACTCTATTTCCTTGCTTTTAGTGCGATTCTTGATAAAACCTCAGAAGCAAACCATAATTTTCCTTTCGCTATCTGGATATACAATACTTTGGAATGGAAATGGAAGCCATTCCTAGTTCGAGTCTCAATCAATCACAAAAAGAGGTTTCATTTTTGTTACAAGACTCTGTGAAGGGGGAGGAGGGGTGGGGATGGAAACAAAGACGGATGTATCTTGCAATGAACTCTGACCTGAGGCCACTTGCGAAGTTTGTGTGGGGTGGTGGGACGTTTACAGCACGCTCTGTGAGAAACAAGATCATTCACGAGAGATTGGATTTCCCATTTTCGTTTTAGATGGAATGGAAATAGAACCATTCCTGACTTAATGTCAGTTGCTGCACGATACACACAAACATTTTCAATTAGACACTCCGATGATTGTTGAAACTCGAAACACTTTGTTTCTAAGTGACCAGAAGTGCGGCCACGTGACCCCTACTAGATTGGTTTGTGTCCGTCCGCTTATTAAGTGTCAGAGCTGAACTCCTCCCAACTTTGCCGGCCCCTTGGGCATGTTCCAACACTCAGTTCTCGTCAGACCATCCTCTCTATGGTCTTCCAATTTCTCATTCTTAGCAGAAATAACAGGAAAATTCTACTTTGTACAAATATCAAACATCCGAGCAGGTAAGTGCCAGCGGTGAGGATCCAGATTTGTACTCAAACAGTTTGTTTGAATCTCCGCGTGGACATTGGCTATCCTGACTGAAGATTTTCATGGTTTACCTCAGTACCTCGATTGGGTAATGACTGCGTCCTTCCAAATAGTTTCCAATTCATCGTTTAAGTATAATCCTACTGACGCTATATAGTCAGAAATAGTGGCAGCGTCATTAATAAAGTACCAAGAAATCAAAATTATCTTCAGCCAATCACAACAACGCATTATAATTAAGAAGGTGACTGAAACCAGTGAGTTGGGAGGAGACAACGGTTCGGCAGTGGCGCTTCCACTCGGCATATGATGAAACTTCATAATTTAACGGATTTGATCAATGTGTTGCAAGGCAACAGCTCTGTAAACACGGTCCTACACGCAACAATATATGACGATGTGTTTTCCGTGTACACGGTGATGTCACGCAGCGGTGGGTGGTGGCCACGTGACACTACTTCCTGTTATGCGTGTCCGTTTCTTGGCTCTATAAGTGATAGAAATCGTTCGGTTCAGGGACGAGTCAGTTCTCGATAGGAGATAGCGACGGGAAGTTCGTAGTTGAAGAAGAATTCAAGAAGTCAGCCTGTGAAGAATTAACATGTGATTTGAAGACTTTCGGTGTGCTGTAGTGCAGTGATATTGCGAGTATGTGATTTAGTGAGCATTTATAGTTCCTGTGTTATAAATCCCTGAGGACTAGTGCAGACAGACTGAGAAGATTAGTGTGCAGTGATTGTAAATTGTGTAAATCAGCAACAGCGTTGTAATTATTTGTAGCTACGACCTGTAAGTGCTACTCGTACCCAACTCAAAGATACGGAGGTGCGTACTTGGCATGGAGGTAAAGCTCCACGCTTTTTACAAGCTCGTTAGACACGGGATGGTTACATCACACGGTCCTTCTGAAGTCCGGTAGTGAAGACGAGATATCTAACTCCTGCTGGGAATCGAACACTGACCATTTATGCCTAAGTCTGTCGATTTACTGTCTCTCTCTGCTCTACATATATTTCTATGCTTTATCTAAATTACATAATACTTAAATTCCTATGTATAAAAATCAATTTTAATTTCTCTTTCCGCGACAGAAATTGAAACTCTTTAAAACACAATGATAGCCATATGCACCACTTGCTTTAACATGCTGAAACTCTGCATTCTGCCCATACATTGTATTTGTGTTTCGTATGACTCTCACAATAAACAGCGACTGTTTCCCTAAACAGCATTAACCGGCTGGGCTCTGTAGCAGAGACGTAATATGTTTCCTGTGAGGTACGGACTCGATTTGTATATATTACAGAACTCTGCATTCTGTCCACACACAGTGCATTTGTGTGTTCCGTATGATTCTCACAATAAACAGCGACTGTTTCCCTAAACATTAACCGGTTGGGCTCTGTAGTGGAGACGTAATGTGTTTCCTGTGAGGTACAGACTAAATTCTTATATATAACAGAACTCTGCACTCTGTCCACAAAATGTATCTGTGTGTTCCGTATGGTTCTCACAATAAACAGAGATTCTCTGCCTAAACAGCCATAACAGGTTGGGCTCTGTTATGAACTATCATCCTATTCTCTGTGAGGCAGCAACTAAATTTTGAAAACATTAATTACATGAAATTCATGCTTCAAAAAGTTTCTCTGCGCATTTATATGACGGAAGTGATCTCAGTGGCGTCTTGAAGACGCTGTGACCTGCCTGTCCCGTCTGGGATGAGACGCCGCCTGAAGCAGAAGTGCTCACAGTTGCCTGGGCACCAGGCTCCGTGAAATACACTCCTGGAATGATGGACGCTACAAACATTCTGTTCCTGGTTTTAAAATTATGTAAATATTCTGTAAACAACATCGCTGTATTGTAAACACGAATTCCCGTCGTCAGCACACAGTCCGCTGTATAATGCAACACGCTGCAAAAATTAGTAAGAAACTATTTTTAACGTATTACAACCGGAAAATGTTTAAATTGCTGTTTTATGAGCTGTGAAGTCGTGTAGTCTGGTAAGTGGATACCAACGTACCGACTACTGCTTGCATTTGAACTTCTACCCTGAAGATGGAGTCAGCAAGTGCCTTCAAAACTTCTGTACCTACCTGCGTCACATTCCACAGGACAGTAACCTTAACCTACATACATTACTGTTCGTAATTAAACGGGAACAAATAAAAAATTACATCAACAGTTACATATACATATTAGAGTGAATACCAGCAGATTTCATCGAGAAGTCCCATCATTTACTATAAATGTTTCCGGCTATTGGCCTCCTCTGCTTTCTGCCGTATTCCCTTCCAGTCTTACGTGTTATCAAATGATATGTCGAGGCTGACGTTTAACTCCATCTCTCACAAATAACACGTACAAACGTACAGTCGCAAACCGCCCCATTTATGTTGTATATTCAACTTCACAAATCCACATCAAAATATTATAAATATTCACAGAATAGGCACTATACACCGAAGCGAAAGACTACTCGCTCGTTAATGACCAACTACGTACATAACTTATGTTCGTGGAACGTGTAAACACTCGACAACTCGCTGCTATGGTAAGCCGAAATTTCGAAATGATGATCGATCTCACGCTTAGAAAACTTATCTTATTTGAAGACTGAGAGAGAGANAACTATATCTCCGATTTTGAAGGTTCCCAGGCGGTGCCCGCTTGTCCTTCTGGTAAAGATAGAGCATATGATCGCATTTTTGTTTGTTTGTTTTTGCTAACGTTGGGAGGGCTATATTAAGGCGAAATTTTGATGTTAACAATATAGAAAGAGATGCTGTATAAATTCAGTTCCTACCTCACAGGAAACACACTGTATCTCCACTGACAATCGAAAGGGATAAAGCTACATACGAAAATAATAAAGGTTTGCTGTGAGAATGGTAAGAGAGAGACATGCATATATATTTTGTGGGCAAAAGTCATGGTTTCTATAATGTTAAAGTAGGTGGTATGTATAGTTACCGTTGCGCTTTGAACGGTTAACAAAGATCGAAAATAAACGTTATCCCAGTTGTCTCCCGTTCCATTATCTTTGTGACTAACTGTGATAACGGTTGAAGGCTCCTCTGTCTGCCACTGAATGGGATTGTTCTGCAGGACAAAATTCTGAAGCTAGTGTCCTCCGACTCGTGATATTTCCGAACTGGAGGACTTCCCCAAGCTTTTACTAAAAGCCTATACTTAGCTTTCCTGAAGTCTGAAGCGGAGAGCGGCAAGTGCAGGGGGACGGAAAGAAAATATATAGACGTGCGTCCCTCAAAATCATTTTAGCGAGACTAAGCGCAAGCGACGTAAAGAAAGCGAAAGACGGCCCTAAGGTCGCTAATGAAAAAGAGGTTCTTCCTTTCGTTTTTAGCACACACGAATGAAAGATCACATCTGATAGTACTGAGGATTCCGTACCCATGAAATAGAAATAGCGACGCGAGCCAATCAGTAACCCGATTCTCTTTCAAATTTTCTTCCTTCACAGAGAGAGGTAAAGGAGCAGTAAACTGTTACCGACTCTATAACTGCTCGCTGCAAATATTGAAACGACAGAGTGTTTCTGCTGCCTCTTCTCAAATTATGACTGAAATGGAGTCAACCGACGTTTCGGAAGAACATATCGCCTCCATCATCAGGGTCGATTAAACGGAGCAACATACCAGACTGAAATCAGGTGGCAAGCAGAGCAATTGGCTGGAAAAAATTTCGGACTATACAGAGTGCCCCAGTAGGAAAGGTCACTACTCTGAGAGGCAATAGTATCGGCCATTCTAAGCAAAAAATTGTACCATGTACATGTGTCCTATTCAGAGCGGTTTCCGAGATAGGGAAACAAGACCTCGAAGAGTATTCTTTTGCGACGTCGCTTTATTACTCAACGCCTAACTACAATTCAACGTAGCTATTACACAAAATGTTGAACAAGTCGTTTCACAGTCGCTCCTTCCGTATTAACTACTCTCACTATAATGTAGAATTGCTCTGCTCTCCGCGCGGCTTCCACTGGCTTCTCTCAACACACATTACCTTCTGTCGGCTTCCACTGTCTGCTCGGTCCTCAGCTGGCTTCTTATACTGTTGCCTGTTCCCACAGCAGCAGCGTCCGCTGTTACGTCACAACGGGGAAGTGTTTACTGGTCTGTTGCCTAGCCATCTGTTGTTGCGTCACCGCGGAGAAACGTTACTGGCAACGCGTGCGTTATTGCGTTGCGCCGAGTCCACGATTCCTAACATCCTCCCTACCCTGGTCAATCTCCAAAAGAATGACGACTGATTCTCGTTGTGTCTGGTTGTCGAAGGATAACAGTCCTGATCTGGTTGTCTCTTCCTGGACACAGTTCTTCAATCCTAGCCTTCTTCCACATGTGCCTCGGCTGTTTTCTTTTCTTGCAAGAGAACAATATGCCCTACCTTGAATTTAGTTCCTTGTCGGGGTCGCCTCCTAACCTCGTAATAGTTCCTCAATTGTAGGAGGTACTCCTTCTGCCATCGTCGCCAAAGATCCTGAGTTTGCCGGAATGCCTTGGTCAACATTTTTTCCCCCCTGTTGGTTCTGGACCGTCTGGGAGAGTTGTCAGTTTCCCACCGTTGAGAAAATGTGAGGGTGTCAAAGTCTCGTCATCTTGGACTATGGGTCGCGAGTTCAGTGCGGCTTCAGTGCTTGTCAAGACAGTACAGAGTCCTTCCGCGTCCACTTGGGAGCGACCTAACACCTTCCGTAAACAGCGCTTAGTCGAACCTACCATCCGTTTCCACCAGCCTCCCCAACAAGCCGCACGTGGTACAATAAATTTCCAACGTATTCCGTTCTGCGCAAGGTGTTGGTGTGTTTTAAGGGCAGAAAGGAATGTCCAGAGTTCGATCATTCTCTATTTGCCGCGTGAAAAGTTTGAGCGTTATCAGTGTAGAGTGTGTGCGGCAGGCCACGCCTGCTTGTGAATCTCTGAAGAGCTAATCGGAATTTATCGATTGTCATATCCATGCACATTTCCAGGTGTGTGGCTCGTGTTTGCCGCACAAGTGAAAAGAGTAACATAACATTTGCTTGAGCCATCCCCTACCTTGATACAGTGGTCCCGCAAAATCGATACCGGTAACAGCGAATGGCTTAAGGGGTGCTAGCCTTTCCGCTGGTAATGGTGCTTCGATTTGTTGTATAAATGTTTTTTTTTTGCGATTTTGCAGGGAAGACATGTATTCAGTACCCTTTTAATTGTCTGGCGGGCGCGAAGTATCCAAAATTCATCCCGTAGTTCCGCCAGAACGATGCGAACTCCCAAATGATGGAGACGAATGTGTGTGTCGGACAAACTGTTCTGTGAAGTGATGCTGACCGGCGAGGAGTAGCGGATGTCGTTGTTCCCGGGAGAGTTCTGCTAAGTGTAGCCTACCACCGAGGCGAGTAAGTCCTTCGTCCAAAAAGGGAGGGAGGGGGGTGAAATCGTGCTATCTTAGAGCCGCCTGGCAGTGGCAGGTTCTCGTGAAGTGCTTTCATTTCCCCAGGGAAGCGTTCTCTTTGAACAACTTGTATCCAGTAAGACCGCGCTGCCTGCAACTCCGAAGCCACCAATCCACCGTAAGGTCGTTCTCTTCCGAGGGCGATTTGCCTGAAGCGGAAAATCCAGGCGGTGGCGGGGAGTAGTTTCCAATAGGAACTGTATGTTTTAGGGTCCAGCAGGGTCGGCGGGATTTCAACAGAAAGGACGTGGTGGGTCGATCCTTTCGTCTCGGGTAGTGAGACGCCTAAGACCCCCCATACACACACAGCTTGGCCTTCCGATCGACCTTACAGGCAAAACTGTTACAGTTTACCCCCTCCCTTTCCTCCCCATACACGCGCAGATAAAGCGGCAGGCTTCATGCCACAATCACGGTCTTCCAGCCTATAATGTTGAGTCACACATGTCACGTGCTACGGTCCTTCAGGCAGAACTGACGGACTGACGGGTTTCCCACAGGCCAACAGTCCAAGCGGTTGGCCGGCCGCACCACACACGTCAGTTTTGCCTTTCAGTCTTCAACTGTGCAGGCCGAACTGGAGGCCAAACTGTGTGTGTATGGGGGCCCTAACGTGTGTGAGTTCTGGGGCCAGTACTTCGGATGTTGTACAAGCCAAGAAGGTCCGTTCCACCATGTCTCCAATGTCTCCAACTGGTCTGCAGTAACACTTCTTGAAATAATGTCAGCTGGATATCTTTCCCTGGACAGTGTCTCCATTGTGATGTCGTATACGTCTGTATTCCGGTTACCCGGTTGCATACGAAGGTCTTCCATCTACTCGGGTCTTGCCCAATCCAACCTAGGGTTACTGTCCAGTCAGTCTATAAAACCATGTCTTCACACGAGTTGCAAAGTGCACTGATGTTGACGATGGAATTTTCGAAAATGTATTATACTAGGTAAACTGTACCAACTTTGTTACTTGAACAATAGGTACCGGTGTTTGAAACAGTACGTAATATCTCTTTCTTATCAACAATTTTAAAAATGTACAGTGAAGTAGCTCTATCTCGGAAACCGTTCAGAATAGGACACACATACATATGTATACATGTATATGTACACTTTATTTTTGCTTAGAATGGTCGATACTATGACCTCCGAGAATACTGGCATTTCCTCCTGGGACATTCCGTATAGAAAGCCGGAAGGAAATGGATGGACCTCAGTTCGCATTGGCTCGTTGTTGACTTTTAAAGGACTACACAGCGTCACATCCCAGGAGATAGTACTCCTCCTAACCACTGGGGTGAGAACCTCAAATCCTACGTATGACTGGTATGTTCATACGTCAACTTATCACTATCATATGTATAAGAGTTATCCAACGATATCTTGTGGTTTATCTCAGTCATTTTCTCCCAAAGAAGAGCATTAACCCTACAAGTGCCAAGAATCGGAAATTCCGACCTTCACAAAGATTGCTACATCTGCTTGTATGTTACACCTGGCGATTTCTCTTTCGATCTACAGGATGAGGAAACTTTAGAGGTGAATATTTTCCCGCATTTGAAAACTTTTGGAGACAAGACAGGGCAGGAACTCTGGCAACCTAAAATGGCGGCTTCGCAGTCAAAAAATTAAAGCCAAAATTTCTGGGTTAAGAATGAAATAATTAATTCAGAACTGCATATCCACGAGACAATGTGATGTCGGTTTCACAATCATCCTGCTCTGTTTCATAATTTCGAAATTGAAGATACCGGTTCAACATTTGTAAAAAAAAAAAATAAAAAATAAAAGACGAGGGCACGGGGGGGGGGTGCCGAGACCGGTACATATAGGTCGCTGTTGCTCTGCCAATGTGGGTTATCTCAGCATCTCTCTTGCAGTACAATAAATATTTAGTACCCCACAGAGCGAAGCGGAAGTCTGGGGGGCTGAATGATGACACCCCAGGGATGCCCTGGACGCGGGCGAGGGCACTCGGTACCAGAACAAAAATACCTGATGTGGAAACAAAAGAGAAAGAAAGAAAAGTCTGTCGCCTCAATTTCTATTAAGGCTAATCTACAGCAAGGCGTCTATCAGCAAACTTTCCTAATCAGTCTTGATTATTTCCTTGAAACATGAATTTTAATCACAAAACTCTATCTTGTTAGCATGAGCTGAAAGGAAAACTTAATGCAACGTATATTGAGTTCCAGCAGCATGTCGCTAATTCAAAGGAATAATTTATCTCACCTGCATCACCGAGAAAAGATTCATGATAAATGTTGCAGTGCTCACAAAAACTGAAAACCTGACGTTTCCATCACATATATAATAGTGCAGCTATTGTTACAGTATCCACTTGGAGTTTGGAGAGAGAGAGAGAGAGAGACAGCACAATAACTCTTCTTGCTTTGTCCCACGTAGTCCCCGTTCGTTCTTCTGGTAGAGGTACGTCTAACAGAGGGTAACGCTTTGGGAACTGAAAACGGTAAAAGACAAAGTTATGTCAGTCAATCGGTCAGTCTGGGTCTTGGTATCACGCCCCCATCTGGGGCCCAAGACCAGATTTTTATTGCTGTCAGACAGATGCACTGTGTGGGCAAAATGAAGAACATTTTTAGTGTTATACCAGGTGGTACACAGCGTTACCGGTGTACTTTTTTTTTTCCTTGGCACTACAGCCCCAGTGGGCCTAGGTCTACCTCCATGAACTCCGCTCACTTCGGTTTTTCTAGATCTTACACATTCGGTAGGACTCCTTCGGCGAGTGATCAGCTCGTCGCAAGGCCTCTACCTGTAGACAAACACAGAAAAACGCACACAAACATCCATGCCCTGAGTGGGATTCGAACCCACGATCTCGGCTTCCGAGCGAGCGAAGACAGTGCATGCCTTAGACCGCTCGGCTACGGTGACCGGCACCAGTGTACTTTAGAGAGTTAAAATTAACAGTATTTTGGAAGTGGACTGCAAGTGGAGAATGAAATTATTCAATTTATCCTGAACATGGCTTCTCTCATTAATTGTGAATTAATCAAGTGGCCGCAGCAATCAACACAACATCGACCGGGGTTTCCAACCCAATCCAAGCTGTCCTGCATTCAAATCCTGGTACAGACTCAGACAAAACTCGTTAAACCATGACAGCGGTGTGTATGTCTCTGTCGGAACTAAGTCCGAGGTACAAAAAAAAATCCGTGGCCTGTAGTCCCCAAGCGAACTATACTGAACGAGCGACCGCCGCTTATCGGCGAAGTTAGTACCACTTTTGCGGATAGAGGGTGTCACGTGGTCAGCGCAACGGATCCCCACTGCCGTTCATTTCCGTTTTCTAGACCGGAGCCTCCATTTCCTTGAAACAGCTCCTCGATTGTCCTCACCAAGGCTGAGTGGACCCCGTTCCAGACAAACCACTCAGAAAATCTGGTAGCTCCGGGAATCGAACCCGAGACCTCTATACTTGTAGCCAGGAACTCTGACCACTAGACGACAGAGGCGGTCAAGCCCGAGGTACAGGCCCTTCCGAAACCTGAAACTTCCCCCGCGGGTAGACGGGAGAACTGGTTCATTTGAAACTCGAATCAGGGCAGCTGCTCTACGCATCAAGTGCTCTGAAAGTGCATTTTGCTCATCCCCCGTATTTGCGTGGTCGCATGATTCTGACCATGAACAGAGACGACGTTCTGCTTTTGTTAAGGACACGGAGGGTTTTTGTAAGGTAAAAATGTTGGAGCTATCCCTGTACCAGGCCGTGGAGATCCATATGGTTGTGAGACGTCGAGGCTCCCATATTTTCTAGATAATCGGCTCACAGATGGTGGTAAGACTGTCAGCATTACGCGCCGGCAGGCCACCCTTTACCCTTAGGAAGATAACTAGTACTCATTTCTTTTGGAGGCTGAGTCAACCACATGGCTGGCCTGGAAGGATTAAGTTAGTTGAATAAAATAATGATCTCACTGGGATTGGAGCCCGCGACCTTCCGACTTGTAGCATAATGCCTCAGCCAACTACGCTACCGCGTGCCCCCTGGGGGTCTGTGAGGAAGGAATTTAACATGTGTGTATTACTTAGATTATGAGCCCGGATAGTGCAGTCGATATAGAGACTCGCTACGGGCTGGAAGACCGATGGGCCGGAGTTCGAGGGTCAAGATTTTTCCACAGCGTTCGGACCGGCTCTGGGACCCACCCAACCTCCTATCCTATTGGTACAGGGGCTAAAGCGGCCGGGGCGTGTAACTGACCACTCATCTTCAATTAGTGTCGAGGTCAAGAAGAACGTGGACCTACGCTACGCAGTTTGGCCCGTATTATTAGCCTTTTAATAATATTCGTAACGATGATGGGCCGTTCTTCCTGCAGACTGGTCTGTGTTGATTTCCCCAACCCATTCAGCTTCCTCGGTGCTGAAAATTTTCTAATATACATCTCCTAGGTGAGCGTGAGTCCCTTACAGCGGCAGGCGTCGCCATATCACTGCCCACCCTCATGCATATTCAGACCACTGCAACAGCAGGCAGGGCCACGCTTACACCGCTAGAGCGGCACAACAGCAGACCCAGCCAAGCCTCCAGAACACGAACATCTCACGGGCCAGACTTCACTTAACTACAGCCTTATGTAACCATCTGAGGCGCGAAATTGGTCTAAATATGAATTCAGTCCGTACCTCACAGGAAACACATTACGTCTCCGCTACAGAACCCAACCGGTTAATGCAGTTTAGGGAAACAGCCGTTGCTTATTGTGAGAACCGTATGGAACACACAAATACATTGTGTGGGCAGAATGCGGAGTCTTTGCATCATTATCGGGGGTTACATCACAAGTCTGTCAGTATCTCAAGATAAAATGATAGAATGATGAATAATGAACTGGAAAGGATTTGGAAGGAAGAGGTCGTGGCTTAATCCAGGTACTATACCGGGATTAGCCTGACCGAACTGAGGAAAACAAAAATTCTCTCACGATGGTCGGTGTCCCACCCGAGTTTTGAACTGAGTACTTCTCGATTGCGTTACTGCTAAAGCAGCCTGTTCATATTTTTTGTACAGCGGGTGGTACCAATGGTTACCGCTGCCATTCAAGGAGTTAAGTCTTCCTGTGGTTAACAGCTTTATTCTATATACCAACACATATCACACACACAGGTGTTCACGCTTTCATTTCATGAACATGACAGTATAATATTAAAATCGATCCTAAAGGAATATGGGGTGAGGGGTGGACTGGGTTCAGACTGACCAAGAACAGAGTATAGTGGCGGGCTCTTGCCGCCGTGATGACAAACCTTCGGCTTCTACAAGAAAGCAGACAATTTGCTGACCATCAGAGCGACTATCAGCTTCTCAAGAAGACCTCTGCGGCATCGAAATCAGTTAATGTGTGTTAGGTTCGAATCTCGGCCGAGATACCGGCTAGCTTGAGGTCTATCGTGGTTTATCTCGGTCTCTCCAGGTAAATTTCGGGACGTACATCGACCATGACATAATCGCCTCCTTCCAAATCCTTTCATCACACTACACAGTCCAACTACTGACGGCGTCATAACCCCACCCCCCGCAAATGACCCTATTTCCGAGTGACGCCGTGAATATTTCATGAGGCCATTATGGGGCTGAGAAGCACAGACTGAGAGAAGGGTTACTCCACAGGGCTCAATGCCTGATCTCCCTAGGGAAGGGCAACTGTCAGCGGTACTGTATTGGGTTTGATGCCTGTTGAATGTTCCTACCATTGGCGTTTGAATCAATGGATTCTGGCCCGTGAACGCTAAATACTGAACACTGCATCCATTCTGCTTCACCAAACTGCACAAAGGGCACACACAGGCAAACCGCATCGACTGACGTCACGCGCGTGAGAGGGATTTATGAAGTACGCCGCTCAGATGGGCTCAGGTGTCATGATGTACATACAAAGTTTTATAAAAAAAACTGGCCCAGGGATTCAAAAGTTAATGGGGGGATACACAGACCCACATAGACAGCAAGGATGCTGCATAAGCATATTTTTCATTTTTTTTCAAAATTAGGAACGTGGGCTAAAAATCGACCCAAAGACACTACAAATACTTTCTCAGATACGCCTCACAGGTCATGGCCTTATCTGAGTCACTGGCCCCTCTCCCACGAATATTAGAATTTAATGAAAATCGGTGAAACGGTTTTCGAGAAAATTTACATTTGGGAAGCTAGAAGACGCACTGTTACTTTCCCCAAGATACAATCGAGGCAGATTCATTTAGGGAGGCTGTCTTCATACTTTGCTGGAAGTGAATCGCACTTTTGGGGCCGGAACGAGGGTTCGACTTGCACAGAAAAACTCTACCCCCAACATTTGCATATCGCTTTAACAGCCGTAGCTAACGGTGACCGTGTTTTAGAGGCAGCCTGTGTAGCAACTACACGTGAATCACAGCGACACGCCAATTAAGAAACCTCGTCTCATTTTACCCACTTACGCAATTACGCTAAGAGACTTTCCTTATTCATGTTCCTTCTGCTAGACTTTCAGCATAACCAGAACATACGTGCTCCCAGCCAACAGGAATCGATGTATCGATATATCGCTACTGTGAATAGGCGGTGCGTTCAGCAATAAAGGACGAACTACTTCGATACATTTACAAATAAATATTCTCGAGAGAGAGAGAGAGAGAGAGAGAGACAGAGAGACAGAGAGAGGCCGGTAACCACATGATAACATTTTCGTGCCTCTGTACTCCACGGTGTGCTCCACTTTACAGACTGTATACCAGCCAGGGGTCTCCAAAAGAGGTCGCTGTCATCATTTCAGCTGGTCGTAAAGTTTTCCGCCTTTCTGAAATAGAAAAATGTTCATTGCCGTGTTCACAAAAGCCTGCTACTGCTCCTTATTCAGAGGCAACTCAATCGAGCCCACAAACGCACAACCTGTTAGTTGGAGATTCATTTTAGCCCACTTTCCTTATTTTCAAAAAAAAATAAAATTAGGGTTATGCGATCACCTTGCTGTCTGTTTGTGTATCTTACCTATTAACTTTTGAATGGCTGAACAAATCTACTGTATGCAACTTTATATGTACAGGGCACATAAACCCCTCCAAACAGTAGTACTAACACCATAAGTAAAAAAAGTAAAGCTATCCCTGTAACAGGCCGTGGAGTCCCATAGCGTTGTGAGATGTTGAGGTTCTCACATTTTCAAGACAATCGGCTCGCAGATGGCGGTAAGGTTGTCGGCCCTACGCGTCGGCCGCCCTTTACCCCCAAGAATATTCTAAGACTATCCCTGGTACTCATTTATGTTAGAGGCTGAGGCAAACCCCAGGGCGATAGTGCGGCTGGAAGGATTAATCAATTGAAAGTAATCCAATGACTTCATCGGGACTTGAACCCGCGACCTTCCGGCATGTAGCATAGTGCCTCAACCAACTACGCTACCGCGAGTACCAACACCATAGCCTCTCAAATCGTTGAGGTAATAACCTTAATATTACTCAATGCCTGAATCGATCTTCATGAGACTCGGTATGTACTTCATGCCACCTGAGGTTACCTCAACGGTGACCTTCATACTTCACTCCCATCTGTAACGCCAATACTGCAACCTTCGTTTAGTGACTTCGTTATGCATACATACTAAAGTTTTCTTTACACTTATCGTATCAGATACACTTGGTCGTTGACTTACGACCGGCCGCACTTACGACCACAAAAAAAATTAATTAATAATAATTAAAAAATTATAAAGATGATAAAAAGATTAGAAAGGTTAAAAAATACTGATAATAAATATATGGCCGACATACGACCAGATCGATTTACGACCTGTCAGTCAGAACGGAAGTCGGTCTAAGTCGACGACCAAGTGTACTCAAATTACAGTGAAAATAAAGTAGAGAATTGGTTCTTCCCAGAACTTCTTGTAATATTATCCTTGACGCTACGGCTTGGGGTTCTAAGCGGTTCCTTCCCGTTTGGTTTTTGCAGTAGAATCGTGTCTTGTTTGTACTCATCTTCCCATGCATGCTATATGTTCCACCCATCTCACCCTGCACGATGTGATCATACTAACAAACTATGAAACTCCTCAGCGTGTACTTTCCCCACTGTTTTTTTCTCAGATATTCTTACAATTCTCCCCGTTCCAAGACATCCACAAACTATATTCTTGCATAAGATGCAATACCAAGTTTCAGGCTCATACAAAACAACAGATAAAACTAAAAAAGTTTTGTGTTTGTTAATTTTTAAGTTTATAGGCGAGAGACTGAGAACACAGTCTCCGAACAGGAGGGTAGCAAGAATTCTGCGAATTTAACGTTTTCGTAATAAATTCGTGAACGTATTTATAATTATTAAAATCATTAAAAAATAAATAAATAAATAAATAAATAAATAAATAAATGTGGCCCTGCGTCAAAGGATCACGTTTCAATGGCGAATGGGGTGTGTGAAGGAAAATTTCTGTTATTACTAGAACCAGACAGTTAGTTATTCCCCTTGGGGTATCCTATTTGATGGCTAAATACAATTATGTAATGAATACACAGCGGCACTTAGTTACAATGGCGTTTCTGGGACCTGCATAGAGGTACTTACTTAATTCTGTAAAGCACAGTGGTAATTATATGTACCATCTGCGTTCATATTCCAAAACCCTGCACTCTCCTTACAGAATGTATCTGTGTATCCCGTATGGTTCTCACAGTAAACAGCAACTGTTTCGCTAAACAGCATTAACTGGCTGGTCTCTGTAGCGGAAACGTAATGTGTTTCCTGTGAGGTACGGACTGAAACTTTATATATTATTTAGGTAAACTATGGGCTTAAAATGCCGGTCACGGTAGCCGAGCGGTCTAAGGCATGCACTGTCTTCGCTCGCTCGGAAGCCGGGATCGTGGGTTCGAATCCCACTCAGGGCATGGATGTTTGTGTGCGTTTTTCTGTGTTTGTGTATAGGTAGAGGCCTTGCGACGAGCTGATCTCCCGCCCAAGGAGTCCTACCGTATGTTTAAGATCTAGTAAAACCGAAGTGAAACGGAGAGTTTCATGGAGGTAGGCCTAGGCCCAAATGAGGGCTGTAGCGCCAATGAAAAAGAAAATGGGCTTAATATGGTTAGTATGTCCGTTCACATGTGCCAGTTAATTCACAGATCATTAGGCATTGTCAAGTCGTAAAACGACTTGACAACCCAGGTTCTTACTTAAACAATTCCTACTGACTGTACAGACTACAAGAAAAGAACGAGTTATCCTACCTTTGCAGCGAAGAGTGAAACGGCAAGGTTTACGGATGTTACAGCGTCCTGGAATATAGAGAATAAAACAACTTAACTTACAATTTCACCAGAAATAGTAACTCTTTACAAAATGTGGAAATTGGCGCTGATACATAGCCTCTATCAACAATAGCAGCAACTAATTGCATCCATTAGACGTGAGAAATGGACGTATCCAACATCCGCAGAAAGAAAGGGACTCTTGTTTTATTTTGTTCATACTTTTCTTTAAAAAAATGTTAAGCAAAGAAACTTGAAGGAACTTAACACCGCAAGGCTGCACACTGTTTCCTATGACACGAAATGGCGTGGCGGAATGCGTTCCATCTCATAGCACATCTACAAGTGTCTTCTGTAACAAGAGTTCATTTTAAATTAACACGTTTACATCATTACACTTAGATATGTCCGATTTCTTTCCATATCCAAGACTTCTCAAGCATTTTAAGATGAAGATTAATTAAACATTCAGTTCATACCTCACAGAGAACAAAGTGTTTCCGTTACGGAGACCAGTTGGCACTTATACGAGAATCGTACGAAACGTATAAACACGTTGCTGGGTAAACTGCTGACACATGAAAACTGTTAAAACAAATGGTGTGTTACGAGAGGGTAAACAAATGGTTTACTCAAAGACTTTTGGGTTCTTACATCTCGTCACTCTATGAGACGTGGCATGTACGTGTATTTCATCTGGGTACACAATTTCGGCCTGTCACGCTCACAAGTGCCTGAAGATCATGTTTCGGGAGAGAGTTGCCTTCCAAACGTGGTCTTTGATGACATTCATTTCTGGGCTTTCAAGAAGCAATCTGTTGTTTGAAACAGGACCACATTATGGTCATTATGGTCAGGAACTATTAATTAAAGATCCAGCATACTGAATAAGGGACGCAGATGTTAACAAGATCCATATATCACGTTATATTATACACAACGTTATGTATGATGAGGGGCCTTTTTATATAAATAATACGGTTCTATACAAATTCCGTATATACGCATATTTTATTAATTTCTACGGTTAATAAGACCTTCCCTTTAGCTATATGGTTCTTTATTCTCTTGTGGTCAACCTTTACAGTGGAGCTGTAAGTATATGTACTACCTGCTTTAACATTAAAAAGCTTTGCATTCTGCCCACACAGTGTATTTATGTGTTCCGTATGGTTCTCACAATAAACAGCGACTGTTTCCCTAGTCAGCATTAACCTGTTGGTCTCTGTAGCGGCGACGTAATGTGTTTCCTGTGAGGTACGGACTGAATTTGTATATATATTATTTAGATGAAGCTGACTGTTCAGTTTGTGACACACAACTCATATTCCATTTAAGCAGAATGCGTTTTATTAATTCTTTTCGGACAAAGGGCACTGACTATATGGGCAAATCAGTAAATTAGTGCGACATGTTCTGAAAGGGTTCTGCGAGTGTGTGTATATATAAGCATTTATGACTATTAATGTGCGTAACTTTCCACAGCTTTTGTTTGCCATACCGACACGTCGTGTTTTACTCGTTACTATGAATGTTTGTTTGTGCTACTTATCACTCCTGGATGAACAATACATTCACCGCCCACGTTTCATTGTGTCATATTTATACAGATCCCTCCCCTCAAAAAAACTTTCAAATCAATCCATCACAGAGATATTATCACACTGCATATTCATCATCATCATCATCATCATCAGTAATCTGTCAAGACGACAGGTCCACAGTCTCTTCCAAAACAATTCCTCCACTTAATGCGATCTAGAGCTTTCTCCTTCAAATGACAGTATCCTCTTCTGTCCCCAAGGTCATCCAGCATCTTCTTACGTCTTCTTGTCACTTCTCTCCGCCCATCTATCTTTCCTTCAATAACTTCTTTTAGAAGGCAGTTTCTGCGTAAAACATGACCAATCCAATTAGCCTTCCGTTTTCTTATTTCGTGTAGGATATTCCTCTGCTCACTGACTCTAATTAACACTTCTTCATTTCTCACATAATCGGTCCAACTGATCTTCTCCATCCTTCTCCAACACCGCATTTCGAAACTTTCCAGATGTTTCTGATCTACTGCCCTAAGTGTCCATGTTTCAGCCCCACACAGAACTATGCTCCAAATGTAGCATTTCATTAGTTTCTTCCTAAAATTTACGTCCAGTTTGCTGGTAAAAAGATTCTTCTTCTTGCTAAATGCAGCTTTTGCCATGTCAATCCTGGATTTAATTTCACTAATACACCTTCCATCATCTGTTAACAAGCTACCCAAATATTTAAAACACTGCATATTAGAGACACAATATACGTCTGGCTGTTACCGACTTCGAGGACTATCAAAACGATGCATCTATGATCTGACATTCTTACAGCAGTTTCTATCTTCTATGATATAACGCCATCTAGTCCGTTAAAAGTCAACAGACGTTTCGGAGGAACATGTCGGCAAGACGATCGGAGCTGACATGTTCCTCCGAAAAGTCTGTTGACTTTCACCGGACTACACGGTGTATATTCTAGAAGAGAGAACTCTTTAATGTACAGGGTAAATCATACGCCCTTCCGGAAATCACAACAGTAGTTTACAATCACTCTGTAGACCAAATACATGGCTACAAGAGTACTGTGATTCTAAATTACTGTCGGGGTTTCCGCAGGGATCACGAATTACTCTGTATGATAGTTCTCTACGGCCGCTGTAGGCGTGTTTCTTTAATGATGCTTTCACTACTTGCTACCGCACAGAGGCGAATGCCAATAATGTGGAAAGTACTGCGCCAGCCTTTACCTCGAGGCACTGGGGGAAATCTGAAAATTATCTGAAGGCGTGACAGCCCGTCTCAGGGCCGAGATTTGAACGCAGGACCTTCCGAATACGAAAGATGACTCATACCTACATCAATGGGACTTTCGGTGACGCTGTATCAACTGCACACGTTCAACAGCATGGTTAAAAGGAAGTGGCAGTGACCTGGTCTGACGCTTTACATTAAAGTTGAATTCGCAGCAAGAAGAGAACCTCCTCGCACAGAGTGGAACGTCGAACCCCTGACATAAGGCAGGTCACCATTTAAATGCTAGAAAGACAAGCCCTTCAATGCAAAAGACTGCACTGAAAGGCTAATTAACTTATAATGTAAATGCATGTAAGTTCTGTGAGTCTGGAAGAATTTACGAAAAGAGTACATGGCACATTTCACGTGGCGTAGTTATACGAGATTCGAAGTTCTCACTGCAGTGAATATCAGGAATACTGTCTCTGGACTAACACGCCGTGTAGTCTGGTAATGTTTGACGATGTCCCTCCGAAACGCCGTCACATCCCACAGTCAGTTATAATTCATTAGTCAACCTTCCGAAATTTATCCGAATATTGCAGAAATATCAGTTCGTACCTCACAGAAAACACAATAACTGTATTACAAAGACCAACTGGTTAAAGCCGTCTATGGAAAACTGGTTAATGTGAGAATCATGCGAAACACATAAATACATTGTCACGATTTGGGGTGACTATAGATTGGGTATGGATTGGATATTGGATTTATTGACACCACTAGGAACCACAAGTAATACAGTACCACAGCTATCTCCGAATTTTACAACTGGACACAGCAAACACTAAGCCTCTTTAGGCTGGTGTGTCTTAACCAGCCGTTCCCTGGCAACGGTTTCTAAAAGTGGAGTCTTGAGCTTCCCGCGCTCAGATCCTAGTCACAACCGCCCGTGCAAGACTCCTGTCAATTCTCCAATCCCAAACTGCCAACTGACAACTACGAACTCAACTATAGAGCCATCTCTTCTCGGTCTCCCTTGCAGAGCTCAACTGACTGCCAACCCTCAACTCTCAATTATCCCAGTCAACTGCAAACTGCCAACTATCCGCTAACTCTAAAATTCCCTGAGCCGGCCTGGGGTTCTCGTTATATAGGCCCGGTGCGGACCCAACAGAAAACATATTTCCAACAATTCCTTTATTGTTGTAGGTGTGTTTACAATCCGTTGTCTATAAACGGCCGTTTGTTGATTCACCTATTGCATAGCAACGGCTGTACTCATTAAAATATATTAACCATCGCAATTTTAAAATAGTTACATAGGATGTGTCAGTATGAAACGCTGGAACATACAGTGAAACAGAATCAAAATACAAACACGACAAACACTGGGGCGTGTAGACTCCTGCCATACTTATGCATACTTCAGTGCATTCCGCTCTGTTCCAGCCTCCAAGATATTTTAGAACAGTTCCTGCGGACGTAGCGATGACTTAACGTCCTGCCTAGATCATCCCACGCCACTCACATTTCTCGGTATGAACTCCAATTAGGCCGCGGCCTTGGAAAGAAAACGGCATAAGTCAGTGCGCAGAATGCAACACTAAAACAATGAAAGTCTCCACGACTTGGCATTGCCTAGGAAATTGCTGCTCATTTGAACACACAAAATTAATTCTCAGCTGTGACGAAAAGAAATTTATGCTGGCTGCGGAAAAGGCCGCTTTTGTCCATTCCTAGTGGACCCGACACTTGATTTCTGCCAGTTCTCTTTCAATAATCCGCTCCCCACCTGTGGCGATAAACTTTATTGACAGTCGGAAGATATGGAGAGACACGGATAAGCAAACAGCCCACCATAAACCAACGTGGCATTCCATGGACCGCTTACTTATCAGTCCACATCTTCCTACTGGCTAGGTCCGGGTTCATTTCCTTACCCCTTCCTCCGGCCTCATAATTACCCTTCTTGTAACATCCCTACATAACCAGGCCTACCTATACACTTCAACCCTGAAGATGGAGAAAACGTGTTCCGCCGAAACAAGGTATCCGCCCACGGTATCCCCACGGTGCCACAGCCCACAAATTCATAATCTAGACACAAGATAGATCTTTCTTCTGTCCGGAACCAGATTTCAACCACGCGTCTTCCGAATACAAATCAAAAGCGGTTACCAGTTGAGCCAATTTTGTTGGGCCGGGCGGCAATCTGCATTCGCCACGAAATTAGGTACGTGTTCCACAGTCCTCCATTCGTCACGAGACTGGATGCCTTTGCCCTGCACAGGACGGCGCGCGCCCGGAATACAGAGCGACTCACGAGAAGACACTGTGCGCGCACGTGTTCCACTTTTGCTCACAACTTAAGATCCAACTGTTTTCCCTAATGGCGAGCTGGCATTATTAGCTATTTGCTGGTCATTGCTCCAGCACATTTAAACTTGGTTCCTTCCTGCATCCATCTCTCGGTTCACATCGCCCCGTCCTTGTCACAGCCAGGTGAGGGTCGAATTCTTTTTTAAACGGATTGACTTTCCTTCCTTCTCTTATTTTTCTAGGAATTTTTCATCACGTAAGTCACTGCGGACAGCAAAATGTCGCGACAGTACCCCCTGTGACCATGCTACGAGAGGTCATAACATTATCTTTGCTGGAAGTTCACCGCGATACGCTTGGACCAGTGTTTCTCAACGGGTGGGACGTGACTACTGACTCATAATACAGACACGTATGTATTGTGGTGTGTCTGCCGAAAGCAAGAATTGTGAAGTCAGCAGAGAGAGCCGTTGATAGGTAACGGCTCAGTAGCTGTCACGTGATGGCCGAAACAGACGCGCACGCAAAAGAAGAGCTGTTAGAAGCGGTGTTTTCTGTGCGGTTCGTGCTGAAGCTATATAACGAAGACCAGCTTCCATTACCAGTCATTCGAGAGATAGTATGCTGGCAGGAAGATAAATGGGTGTTGCAGTTGTGAGAAGTTGGTAGCTGAGGCCGGAGGCAGTTCGGGATCCCAGAGTAAGGGGAAGGTCCGCTGCTGAAAGCCGCTACCAACCAACGGCTACGGAGGACGTGACTGAAGGAACTAGTGTCTGTGTGATACTGATCTGTAAAGTGTAGTCACGAGTTCTGTGTTAAAGTGTCCAACAAATCCGATTACCAATCCAAACCTCGTCTACTGCCACTCCATCACGTGACAGTATGAAAGCAAAATCAAGTTACTGGTGGGCTTAATTAAGCATCACGCGGTGAAGAAATGGAAGGGTCAGTTTCAGGACCCCGCCGGTTTATCCCCCCAGGAAATGGAAAAATCATTGTTTTAAGGTGGGGATGCAGGAGTTGACAGTCACTGCTTCAGGAGACAAAGCTGGTCATTAACGTTACCCGCTTTGCGCGCCTGCGGTTTATGTAGCTCAGGCGGCACAGTGTCCAATGATGGGGTGAAGGTGAAACGAGTCAGAGAGAATATGGAACGAAGGTGTCGTGGCCTATTTTGGGAACTATCCGGCATTTGCCTGGAGTGACTAACATAAATTACGAAAACACAGCAATCAGAAGTCTCTCCTGTCTCTCGTTGGGTGTTCGGGATCGAAATTTCCTGTTCACTTGGCCATCCTCGTCACTTGCACGTAACAATATGAGAACCGATAAATGGATTTTTACGAAACTTGCGACCGGCCAGTCGTGCTACAATTTGTCGTATTCCAATTCTGGTTATATCGGAAAAGAGTACGAGACACTACATGAAAACCAAAATGCGATTCCGTGTGCACCTCGAGCGCACACAGATAAATATTTATTGGAGCAACTTTAACTTCCAAATTTGTCCCCTGATTTTAACATCTCGGCACGGACCAACAGAAAACACATTTCTATTTGTTGTTCAAATCGTTTCCGTGGGAACGTGTTTTGTTTGCGAAGGCGTTACCCAGTAACGACTTTGGTATATTTGCTTATCTCGTTGTTGCTGCATAGTAACGGATGTTGTTTCGAGGTCCTTACCCAGTAACGGTTCTACGCGCTTCAATATATACAACAAGAAGTTTTCGCAAGAACAAATTGCCTACTTTTCTTTAATAAACAAGGACCGAATAGAAAACGACGCCTTCAAAAATTAATTTCGTTGCCGGGGGAACGTCTTTACCGAGCTGTCGCCTACAACGATAAGGAGACTCACACAGACCCACAGACATACGCGTCTAAGATGCTTCGATTTTTGCATGTATTCGTTGCCGCAGTAACGTGTTACCGAGCAGTAACGATATGGGGATACACACACAAACATGGGAGGGATGGGAGAGACTTGTGAAGTACTCCGTTGAGACGGACACAGGTGCCATGATGTACATACCAAGTTTCATCAAGATTCGATCAGAGATTCAAAAGTTAATGGGTGAGGTGGGGTGAGATGGGGTGGGGTGGATTCACAGGCACACAGACAGCATGGAGACAGAATAAGCCTGCTTTCATTTTTTCAAAATATGGAACGTAAACACACTACACTTCCATTAAAAAGACAAAAGCTTAAAGTTGTTTTGAGAAATTACTGTTCTTTATTGTGAGAATCCTACGAAACATCAAAATAACACTGTGTATGGCGCATAAACTGACTACTGTGTGCTTTAAAGTGTTAATTCGGCATAAAACTTTTTAAAGCAGGATCAAACAGTGGCAAAAAACGGATTTCGTCTTTGCCCTGAAGGCCGTGAAGCGTATTTGACTATGAAATGAAAAGTGCTTAGACATGCGATCGAAGTGCAGACCTCCATACTGCAATTACTTCAGAGCAACATTTCCATAGCAGAGGACAACGTATGTCCTGTGAGACCGGACGTGATAACTCACACAAACTCTGGGGCGCCAATTTCTTGTTGAAAATGGAGTGAACGCTTTCCGCTTCGCCCTCCCATTTCGTGAGAGACATCGCAACGGCAGAATTAGCCCCTTTGTTCAATTTTAATGCAGAACAGCGGTTAGCAACTAGTGGGTAGCGAGCATCGCATGCTCGATGTATCATTCCGTATGTTTCTTTCGCCCACCTTTGACCGTGTTATGGTTTTCTACTGTGTCGTGCTGGCTTCGATGCTCCGGAAAGTTTTCCTAAACAGCCTAAACGGCTGGGCTCTGTAGCGGTGACGTAATGTGCCTCCGTGAGGTACAAATTGAATTTGTATTTCCACTGTATCAATGCATGCTTCACATGGAGGCCTTTATATGTTAACACTAATATTTCGCGCTAATGTGTCTCTCCCAATATTAAATCAAAACTTTACCCTAAAATCAAAATTCCAGTTGACTTTCATAACAGACTCCACTGTCTAACGCTTTGCCCTCTTTCCACTACACCAGAAAGAAGAGTGGGCACTGCCTGGGAACCTACAGAGCACGAAGCTTCCGTTTCACTTCCCCCTGAAGTCTCGTCTTCAGGTTCGAGCTGTATACGATTCTAATTGTAACTTCTTGCCTCTTAATGAAAAGTAATACAGTAAGTACTTGATGTGTAAGATAACCTCACAAAATAAACGGGCAGAACTGGCAAAAGCGTCTCTGCCTAGATTTTACTGGCGCTACTGTGTGTTTACTTCCGTAATTATCATAAAAAACAAACTTGATGGAAGAGCAATTTGTAGCCCCATATAAATCCGGGCGAACATGAGTACGGTTCCTAAATAAATCGGACGATAACCCGCGGGTATCGGAAGTGGCCCATAAAGCAGCTCTACAGAGCGGAGCCCTTCTTGAGGAACTTATACTCGCTCGGACGTTCCCTCATTACGCCCACACAGTGTAGTTGTGTGTTCCGTGTGGTTCTCACAATAAACAGCGACTGTTTCCCTATACGGCATCAACCGGTTGGGCTTTGTAGCGGACACGTAATGTGTTTCCTGTGAGGTACGAACTGGATGTTTAAGTAACACTTCGATGATCTTCAGGCCCAGATGCGGCCAAAATACATATTAATAATTTCAGAATTATTTCAGAACAAGGTTTTACGAATTATTACGAAACTCCCAATGGTANTAATCATCAGAAGGAATACCGGAGGACTCAGTCTTCTAGCAGCACCAAGAGCTAATCTCTACGCTGGACGCTGGACCAACATGAGAGCCCAACTGAAGAGGTGACGACTGCAGTGAATCAAGATGACAGACAGATGTTGATAGATGTTGTATTTCGAAATTTATTGAAATTGTAAATTAACCAGTGTATTGTGATTGGTGATTGACATGTACGCACTGTAAACTTTATCAATAAAGCAATAAGCACACATGCTAGGGAAACGTTAGGGAATCGCCCGTCTGTTTTGCTTGCCGGACCGCTGGCTAGAAGTCAGTGCGTATCCGGAAGGTCCTGCGACCGGCCATCTCGACACAGGTTTTCTTGGTTTTCCTCTGTCTTGTAAGCAAATGCTGAGATGGTTCCCAAATTCCAAGTTGCTACTGCATGCTTCTCATGCAGCCCTCCCGATTTAAATTCATCAAAATTACGGTCCCTTGCTGTCAAAATTACCAAAATTATACACGTAAACTCTAATTTTTGAAATTAAAAGCTCCGCGGCCCCTCTCTCTCAACTCTCTCAAGTCGTTGCTTCTAATCATCTTAACGCCTACACTTTCACTTTACTCTTACCAGAAGGACGAGCGGGCAAAGCCTGGGAACCTTCTTAAATCGATGCTCTTTCTTTTTTTCTTTCTTTCCTTCTTTCTTCTTTCTCTCTCTCTCACTTCAGGCCCAGAAGGACAAGCGGGCACTGCCTGGGAACCTTCAAAATCGGAGATAGTTTCTTACCACCCCCACTTCTTCTTCTTCTTCTTCTTCTTCTTCTTCTCTCTTCCACCTCCAATTCAACCTTCGCTGCATGACCTATATTCGTATGTAGTCCTTCCAGAGTTCATTCTCAGAATTCGGTTCGAACGAAGTAAAAGCTTGATCAGCTACTCTCCTCTCCTGAAAGAGCAGTCCACTTCCCATCGCTTTACCTTCTGTCCCACCCACCTTTACCAGAAGGACGAGTGGGCAATGTCTGGTAACCTTCAAGACGGAGACGTTTTGTGTTTTGATTATGTAAAATGCATCGCCTCTCACTGTTCCCTCCCCCTTCCACCTTCTCTTTTCTCTCTCAGGCTACAGAGGATTAAAGAGAACTACGAATCGACAACGGCACGCGGACCAAGAGTTGGTCACCTATTATCATGTATATCCCGTACTTTGCCCCAAGATTACCACTTGAACGCCGTAGGAGCGTCATTTCCTGGTCTCCAGAGGGAGAACTGAACTCGCCAGAGCCGGAATGGCGGACTCATGGCTTCAGAGAACAAATCCATACGAAGAAGGACGGGGATCAAGGAGATGAATAAAATATAAGTAGCATCCCGTTCAGCCCCGCTGTATTCGCTCCCACCCCAAGCGAAGTTACGGAGCGGGGTTAAGCATCATGATAGCGTAAACTCTAATTCGCTCCTCATCTAGAATACGGGAAAATAAATATGTATTCGTGCAAGACGGAAATATGTACACTGCCATTCTGCAAGATGTGTATATACTCTGGGGGGGGGGGTTCAAAGGAAGCCACTGGGCGGGTCATCCTAGCGATACGCTCTCGACTTGTATGCGGGAGGTGCGCGGTTCCAATCTCGGCTTCGACATCGGCTATCCTGACTGAGGTGTTTGCTGAGTTTCCTTAGTCCCTTCAGACAAATGCCGGGATAGTACCTGAAGCAGGCCACGACCTCATCCTTACAAATCCTTTCCAATTCATCAGTCATACATCCTCCGACGGTGTATGTTCTGGAGTCCGTAAATACAGGAGGGACTGAGTAAAATCAAGTAGCATGCTTTCGATGTGGCACTTCAAAGTAACTAAGGAAACAAGATAAACAGCACAAAACATAAAGTTATCCCTGTAACAGACCGTGAAGGCCCAGAGGGTTGTGCCACTTCGAGGCTCCCACATTTTATAGAAAATTGGCTCACAGATGGCCGTGAGGTTGTCAGCCTTACGCGCCGGCCGGTTGCCCTTTACCCCCAAGAAGATTCATGGTATTCATTTCTGTCAGAGGCTGAGTCGATCCAGGGTCACAGTGTGGCTGCGAAGATTAGTTCAACTGAAACTCCAATGACCTTATCGGGAATCGAATCGGCGGTCTTCCGGTTTACAGCATAGTGCCCCAAGCAACTACGCTACCGCGTGCCCTATGNGAAGTACGTCCGTTGCAACGAACGTACTTTATGACGGACGTTGCTGAGGACACCACAGTTGCAGAATGCGGTGCGTAGTTTTTTGTCTGCATGGAGCCAGAAGAAAGGGTAGCATTTGCCTCTCTTGTTTATTTCTACAACGGACGTCATGACGTTCGTTACAACGGACGCATTTTGTGCGCTCGTGTAGACGCTGCCTAAGAGTTTTATGCAGGAGGTTCCCCCGAAACGTCCCATCCTAAAGCCTGTATTCTTCACAGCAACCTCCGTGAGACCCGCAAATGTCCGAATGAACGGATGCATTAGCCTTGATTGACAGCAGAACTGTTCCCTGTGTAACTTTACCGTGGGCCCGTTACCTTTAGTTCGGTTTTGCACACATTACACTGCAACTCATGGTAATCGAGCGGCTGGGTTTTGCGATCTCTCCACAGACACACAGGGGGTTGTCTGGCTTCTGAAGTCACTCAGTGGCAGGTATCACGGCAGACGGAGATGAACACAGTTACGGCCATGTTGTATCGGGGAGACGATGGCGCTCCTTTGTGCTATACATAGTTTAGGCGTCTGAAGCGTGCAAATGCGCTTCAACCTTTTAAACCATAACGGCAACAATACGTACCATCTGCTTCAACATTCAAGAATTCTTCATTCTGTCCACCGAGTGTGTTCTGTATGGTTCTCATAATAAACAGACTGGCTTGTCTCTGTAGCGGAGACGTAATATGTTTCCTGTGAGGTACGAACTGACTTCTTAAATGCTATTTAGATTAACTTCAAATAAAGCAATGGCACATATCGCAGGCAAAACTTAAAGGTACTCCGTAATACAAGTCCGAAACGTTACCGGTTGAGCCAACTCGCTCGGTGGAAAGGTTGCAACCACTTCGTTCAGAATGTCTTGTCCTATTTACATTCGGGGATGTCAGATTCGGAGACCTGGATGGCCACAATCCCTTGGAAATATTCCTGTATGTCCACAGTTATCGCGTGGGACATGTAGGGCCGCATTCTGTCAGATCCGCTAACCGTTCTGAAGTTCCAATATGGACCGGGACTGCAAAATTATGGGCTGATATCATAAAATGTTTTCTATTAAGTACGACTTTAAATGGGTCATCCTGTATATAATGCGCCTCCACATATACCTTTGTTACTTTGCTGCGAGTCTTAAACGAAACCACTGTTCTAAGCCGTAAACGAATTAGATTATCCAAGTGCATGGAAAGTCTCTTTGGATTTGTAATTCAAATTGGAACAATTTTTATTATTATTACTTTCAATTTGTAGAATAAATTCGAGAAACAAGAGACATTTAAGCAAGCCTATTATCATAATGACGTATGGAGTCTAGAGGACTAGCTCGTCCACAGACCCAGAAAGATCTGCTACTCCAATAAAGAGCCAAGAAATTCCCAGAATTTTCGGAAAGCGAAAATTTAAGCGCTTGAGCCAGTTGAATCCAATTCAAACATCCAAACCATATTTAAATATCAGCCTTCCATCTATTTGTGTCAAAAATGATTGCTTTCCTACAGGATTTCCCATAAAATTTGTCTGAAGCTGTAATTTCATATATATGTGCTACATCCCATTGTGATACTTTCTATTCATATACTTACTGCTGCCTCACGTGCAACTCATGCTGGAAGTTGTAAAGTTAAATGTTTCAAGTTGTACACCTTTATTTAACACGTCTACTGCACAACATGTCTGAACCTATTTGGCCATCATCAGGTGCATTAAAATTGTTGGAAAAGAAACTGATGCAATTTTGTGCACTGTCGTATCTAGTGTAGCTATCCTTTCTCATTTTATGATTTAAATTTAAAATCCGAAGTATAATTTCATTTATGCGCAGCATGAGTTGTGGTGATGTGTTTGTTTCCCTCCGTCACGCCGTGTGTAGGCGTTAAGACACACATGTGTATACAGACACGGTGGAGGTGAATGCTACAATATCGCATCTGGTAGCGTTCATATTACGAAGCTCCTCGTCCAGAATTTATCTCCAACCTCCTCTTCTTACTTCGTGTTTGTTTGGCCCAAATATTCGGGTCAACATCCTGCCTTCAGAACGCCTCAATTTAACACTCTTCTTCAGCGCGAGACCAAGTTTCAAACCCATACAAGACAACGCTCTAATTAACTTATGAACTTGATAAAGCACAAAGTAAACTGAGATACGAACTAGCCCATTGCGAGATCTGATGCTCTCACGGCATGAAAATTTAAATTTAAATTTTCTGAGATATAAAGCCGCAGTTTCATAAAAATACATCTAAGGTTGGGGCCAAACGAGGGCACGAAATACGTCCGTTGCAACGAACGTACTTTATGACGGACGTTGCTGAGGACACCACACAGTTGCAGAATGCGGTGCGTAGTTTTTTGTCTGCAACTAAGCCAGAAGAAAGCGTAGCATTCGTCTCTCTTGTTTATTTCTACAACGGACGCATTATGTGCGCTCGTGTGGCCCCAGCCTTAGTCGCTTTTCTACCGTGAAGATCGAGGCAGCACGGTCCCCCGAAAAGCTGGTTCCAATCAAGCAACTTACACAGCGTCATACACCACAATGACCTTGAACCATTGTAACGTTTGATATATATTATATTCGACAGTGTCGACAGCCCGGACTATACGGAGGGAACCGATTTGCATAATTAAGGAATTATGACGGAAAATCCTGGAGAGAATGAGGAAAACCACAAACCACGAAATACTTCAGCCGAGATTCGAAAGGTGTATGTCCTGAATACAAATCCCACTTGGGCCAATTTGCTGGTTCAGTTGTTACTTAAACTGAAGAACAAACAAACAGATGGTCAAACCCGAGCTTGTCATGAGGTGGATAATAAGACTGCGGCCTTCTGTGTTATGATACCGTGTAGTTTGGTAGGCAGGTGTCAAAGTCACTTTTGTTTCCCTGAATACGGAGGCAATATTTCCTCCGAAGATTTGGTTCCTATATACTAAACTAGACGGAGTCAACATTCACCGAGTACCAGATGCCGTCTCCGCTGTTACACGTGGCCGGTCTCAACAAGCATGCGCAGTGGGTTTGGTCGCGTGCAGCGTGTATGGGTTATAACGGAACGTAGTTCTCCCGCCAACAATAAAGGAGCAACCACTGCCCCGCTGTTTCTTGCTCTACTTGCTTTGCGCACACCAGAGGTCAGTCTGAAACCTTCTGCGTGCAGTACACTGGTGTAAGCATAGTGCTTTCAGAGGGGGTTGGGGGTTGCTAGGACGCCGCTGTTATACAGCGGGGTGTGAGGAGCGAGTGAATGACACTCAACTTCTTTGCTTGCGGGCACACTGTACGCCTCGAACCAAGTTCGCCCTCGGTATGACATGGGTTTCCAAGCACTGGAGGAGCCACACAGCAAGTAGCGGGTTACCGCAGCGACGACAGTTCGGGTCGATATGGGAGACGAGGGGCGGGCGGCAAGGCTGGAAAGTCACTGTAATTTTGTCTTTACATGTTAAAATGAAAGCGACATTCTATTAGACCAAACTATAGAGGGAAGAGAAACGATCTAGAAGCGAGGAACGCATTCAGGCAGTGACAAAAGAGGAAGGAGCGTGAAACAGAATAAGGACGAGAGAAAGAGAGAGAGATGGGAATGAAATACGGTCTCAGGAAAACAAACAGGAACTCTGAAAGTATCAATAGGGTTAGAGCTTTGTGGTTGGGTTGCACGGATTGGAAATGGAACCCCGTTTTGTTATATGGCATCTCTCTTAGCCTTGCAAATCGAAGTCTCTTCAAATATTAATATCAGTGTTATATTTCCGAACGGTACAGCGACCCTATTAACAACTCTATACTAACATTTTAAAGGCGGCAAAAACAGGAGTTGTCAGTACAACTGCCACGAAGCATTAACACAACATGAATGTGTTTCCATTGCCTTCTGCCAGCCAGCAAATAACGTTATTTAACGCTTTGTGTCATTGTGGTTTTGCTGCTTTCTTCTCTACATCAGCTGACACCCTCCATTTTGCAAACCACTGTTCCAGAAGCGACCCGTGTGGAAGTTTTCATAAGCTGATATTCTTTTACATGATATATACAGATTGAGGTGTACCTCACAGGAAACACATTACGTCTCCGCTACAGAGACCAGCCGGTTAATGATGTTTAGGGAAATAGTCGCTGTTTATTGTGAGAACCATATGGAACACATACATACACTACCTGGGCAGAACACACATTATCTCAACGTTAAAGCAGGTGGTACACAGTGTTACCACTTTCATTTAAACGGCTTAATCGTACAAAGACCTATAAAATGTAATGCCACTAAATGCTAATTCCACTGATGTATTAAATTCGTATGTGAATCCTTGTTGTCTTGTAGAAGCTTACCGACGTTTCGGGGAATATGATGTCTCCATCCTCAGGAACAAGGCCGACAAAACCACCAGCAAGAAGCAAGCATGACGCAGTAAGTTCCTCTGAAATATCAGTAAATTTCTGCCAGTCTGCACGGCGTCACATACCGGAATATATGACTTCACATTTACCGCTGTTAGCAACTGGAACCCAATTTACATATGTTCTTGATGGAAGTCCACACGCACACGTTCGCATCTAATGCAGTCAGTGGCAGCTAAAAGGAATAAGTCCTCTTCAACACTTTCCATGCTGGGTTCTTGACACTAAACAACCGCTTTTGTGTTGTCTTTATGTCAATGTATCCTTCTGGCGAAACGTCACAGACGCCTTATCTGTCAGCAATCAGGCTCCTTAACTGATTCTATCCAAGAAATACAAAGTAGTGTTCCCTATGTAGGTAGGTTCATCTGGGGTTAAGGTCGTAGTCTTGTTTCGCTTTGAGAATAATTAGTTAGGAAATGTACACACAGTGTTATGTGCGAGTTGAGTCCCTTTAACTTAAATGTCTGGAAAACGGCCAGGTTTGCAGAAGAAGTGTGCAGGACAGAAAATGTACATTTCGTTTCTCTATTTTTTTCGGACATTTCTCGCTCCAGCAGATACTGGACGGGTTACGCTCAAGACGGACGGAGAAAGGCACGTAAATTGTCCGTTGTTGCTGTCTGATTTTAACCAAACTTTGGCTGCCTCGACGACGCTCAGTGAAACTTCCGAATATAACATTTCATTAAAGCCCGTCAAGTAATTCTCGTTTTTTTACATGCAGACGGATGGCGCGACACACCCCAAAATGCGGAAGAAGTCGCTATACGTGTCCAGTCTGCACACACTGCGGGACTTAGTTATCGGTCCATATATTTCTCTTTTCCTTCTTTTCTCTTTAAATTCGTTCTGTGTAACATTTTGTTTTCATAATCCATGTCTGCTTAATCACTGTACGCTCTATTTAGCTCTCCATCAGGTCTGCCAATTCTCCAGAACTCAGCAACATTCCGCGGCCAGCTACAAATGCAGAACCATCCATGTTACAGGAAGCCTTCTTTTAATTGTGCAGGATAATTTTGTCTGCCTAATTTTCCTTCTCTCGTCCTCCGGTTGCTTACTTACTTACTTACTTACTTACTCACTCATACAGATGAGCCCTTCTGGAGGAGCTGCCAATTCTGCAGCTACTCAAGAATTTCTCAGCATTTTATGGAACCCGAAGGTTCATTATCGTGTTCACAAGAGCCCTCCACTGGTCCCTATCTTCAGCCAGATCAATCCAATCCATACCATCCCAACTTATCTCTCTAAGATCCATTTTAATATTGTCCACACACCTACGCCTTGGTCTTTCCAGTGGGCTCTTTCCTTCTGGCTTCCTACCAATATCCTATACCTATTCATCGTCTCCCCCATTCGTGCTACATGCCCTGCCCACCTCATCCTGCTTGACTTGAACATTCTAATTACACTTGGAGAAGAGTACAAGTTATGAAGCTCCTCATTATGCAGTTTTCTCCAACCTCCTGTCACTTCATCTCTCTTCGGTCCAAATATTCTCAACACCCTGTTCTCAAACATCCTCAGTCTATCTTCCTCCCTTAATATCAGAGACCAAGTTTCACACCCATACAGAACCACGGGCAAAATTATAGTTTTGTATATTCTAATTTTTATGTTTTGGGGCAACAGACGAGAAGATAAAAGTTCTGGACTGAATGGTAGCAAGCATTACCCGAGTTCAATCTCAATGTCAACCGTAGTGTCGTGGTTTGGCAACGGTTCAATGAATAAACATACCACCAAGAAGTCCCACCGATGAAGAACAGAGGAAAATTATCCGATACACTTACTTTTAATAATAATAATAATAATAATAATAATGTGTTGTACACGGTAATTTGCTCTGCTGCAAAAAACAGGCAATTTAATTAATGTTTAGTAAAGTTCACCGGACAATTCACTATTCTCAATATAAAGCAAGAGGTTTCTTACACATATTGTAACATGATGACACGGAAACAGAGGAGCCTCTATTGTTGGGACCCTCTACTAAGGAACGACTGGTGGAGACAGAGTAAGCTGAGAAGCAGACCGTGACCGTTATGTAGTCACGATTTATAAGTGTTCAACAAATGCAGTTACCAACTCAAATCCCCGTTTCTACTTAATTACACTGATAGTACAGAGAGCGGGAATTGTCTGCAACTAGCTTCAGCTGTCAGTGTAACTATCATGAAACATCAATACTTGGTCCAATATGAATATCTCCCCTTCTTTTCTGGTACAAGCAAGCATATCCCGGGCGAAGAACGGGTATTTCTGCCTGTTGATGACACATCCTAAACAAGATTCTCTTTCTCGATAAAATCCTGTACACCCACAGTCAGTCATGCTGATTCCATTGCGTAATCGCTTTATGAGCCTTCTGACATTGTATTTCTGCGGCAGGACATCCATTACAGGGGCCGCGTGTCCTCAAAGTGTAACGTTACAAAGCGAAACGTTTATACAACATGGGGAATCAATACGGATTGTTTGTGCAGTCTTCTGTTACCGAGAAACATCTATCGCTGTCAACGGACGCCTCTCTCTCTCTCTCTCTCATGCATGAGGACGGAAAGAAATTCTGAACATTTTATCGATTCCCTTATCATCCAGACGTTCATATTTTGGTCCCCTCATCATGAAGCAAAATGAATGTTATATACAGTTCAGATCAGCTGCAAGGCGTGGCGCACATTCATAGTTCGGGACTAATATATTAATATTACGTCACTGGAATGCAGATTAAAAGTATAAGGGAAAATAATAAGTCCTTTGAAAACATGAGAAAGCTTAAATATTTTGGGATGACAAAGAAAATCAAAATTGCTTAAGATTAAATTAGGGGAATACCTGTTACCGGATAAATATTTGGACATGGACCGAGGCAAATAAGCAGCTAAGACGAGACTGTGGGGAAGTACACAAGGAAGAAGTGAGAAAAGAGAAACTGTGATACGAGAATAATAGGATTGAAAGATAAACACCACGGAATATGCTGTCAGGTATTTGGTGGGTGCGTGACTTATAGACGGATTTTGGATTGGATGATTGGATTTATTGACCACTTACACACACACACACACACACACACACACACACACACACTACTCTGAACTACAGGCAATTACAGCGCTATCGGTAATCTACACATTTTACGGCTCACCGTTACACACACACTAGGGTTCTCAGTCTTCACTCGCCGTATCCTGGCAACGACTTTATAATGGTCTCACTACCACTTCAAATTACACATGAAGTCTTCCTTTCACAGACTAGTTTCTTTCTTGCCATCTGTTCTCAATTATATTCGCAGAGCTTAACCCTCGACTAATTGCTCACGTGGAACTCGACTCGATTGTCATCTTGTCGGTTTACCGCCAATCATTTCGTCTTGGAGTCAGGCCCTTTGAGGACCACGACAAGAGATCTCTTTGTCCAACTGAACTCTTGCGGTAAAAGTCCTTATGTAACATCCTCCCTGACGAGAAGATGGGTTTGTCTCTTTATGAATACACTCGACCTTTCGTCAAGTGTACATTTCGCACATATAACATGTTATCGAAAATTCTTCCTTTTGCACTACACAAAAGTCCTCTGTCAGTACAGTCTTTGCAGAGAAGATCATGCCTAACTTACGTATCTTATGCTACAACGAAAAATTAGTTATTTGAACGATCGTAAGCTTGACCACCACCAAATTTAAGCCTCTTAAATTTTCTGTGTCTGGCTTCACCTTGTCATATACTGCGAACATGTTCATTATCATGATTTTGCATGACTTTTGCTTGTCGTCGGCACAGTTTTGTTATACGTATAATCGTATACATACCCAAGGTTGGAAGCCGTGTGCAAGTTGCGGACTGGTGTGCACCTTGGAAAATTTCCAATGGTGCGCAAAACCTTCTTTTGCAAGAGCTGCAATTTTAAGAGGTACGTGTCTGCTTCTAATTCCCAGGCGGGACAGGCGTAAGTCATTACTGATCTGACCAGTGCCTTATAGAGGGTTAGTTTGATGTTTGTGTTTAAACGCTCACTTTTCTCACTTGAGAAGCCAATTCTGCAGCTACTCAAGAATTTCCCAGCAATTTATGGAAGCCAAAGGTTCATTAATGTGTTAACAAGAGCCCTCCTCTGGTTCCTATCTTGAGCCAGATCAATCCAATAGGGAGTAGATACTAATAAATGTTCTGAAGGCCCTGGCTTCAATCATTTCTATGTGACGTCTCCACGTAATCCTCTTATCGAAGATTACACCCAGATATTTTACATGATTGACAAAGGGGATATTCTGCCCATTCAATGTAAGATAAGTCTGAGGGGGCCTAAATCTATGAGAAAAGTATATCTAGCAACTGCTGTTTCTCTGCCACCACAGTTCTTGCTTCGAGCAAATACGCAACAATATACCAAAAAATGTGCAATAGAATGTTATGAACAGACTTTTAAAATGCGAGGAAATCTCAAAGGTTTCGAACGTGAAAATAAAAAGTAAACTCTCCAAGAGGAAAACAGATATAATGGGAACACGTTAGGGAAGATGTCAGGCAAAGCAAGAAGGAACATGGAAGGAAACTAGGAGAGACAGAGAGACAGACAGGGGGAGAGGCGTGGTTGCCACTTGGGCCGCATACAGTGCACGTCTGAAGGAAGAGGACTAAACTTGTTTCAGTGATTTCCAAATCTCCTGTCTTCCCGTCTCTTCGAACTGTATACCTACATAAATTAGAGGTTAAAGACAGGTGGAGCGTGAAGGTAATAACTTGTCTCCATCCAGTGCTGATGTTAGCAAAGTGTCAAGGACGAACGCTGAGCGAGCAGAACTTAGTGACGGCTTCCTGAAGGAGCAGCTCGTTGCTAACAATCGGACGAGAAGTTGTTCAGAGGCCGAGCAGTTGCGACTGCGCCGAGCTCCATCTCCAGTAGGTTCCGATTTCGGGTTCAAAACTGCATGAACTTCTTAGTTATGTGAGAACGCAATTTCGTCCAGTGAGAGGTGCAGTCTGGACAGGAAGTACAGGATGCGAGGTCTCAGCAGTGTCTCCTTCACCTGTCTCTATCTTCGTACCATCCTTTCATGGGGTTAAGTGACCATCTTCCTTGCACACCAGCATGTACACATGTAAAACCTAACTGTAACTTCGCCTTACTCATGTCGACCCTGAAGACTGAAGAAGAATCTCCTCCCGAAAAACCGGAATCCACATATACAACTCTTATGTTCGAGAATTCTTATTACTATTTCATGTTTTGACCTTTTCTTAGACCTGGCATCTGGGTTCGCGTGAAAATTGTGGCAAAAAGTAGCGAGGCAGTGGCTGCAACTGCAATGTGGAGAGAGGAAGGATGACGCACTGTAACTAATGTCCTGTTATAATATATACATCCTACAGTCCGTTACTCAGCAGGTAGACTCGACCAAATTAACTGCGTATTTTGCTGAGAACGGTCAGGAGCACTGATTTGTGATCACAACCCACAAAACACGTAAAAAGGTAAAGCTATGCCTGTAATGGGCCGTGGAAGCCCATAGGATTGTTACATGTCGACACATCCACACTGTCCCTAGACAATCGGCACACAGATGGCGGTAAAATTATCAGCCTTACGCGCCGGTCGCCCTTTACACCACAGGAAGATTCCTGGTACACATTTCTGTTAGTGGCTGAGTCGACCACAGGGCCATAATGTGGCTGAAGGATTAAGTCAATTGAGAAAATAGGGAATCAAACTCGTGACCTTCCGGCTTGTAGCATAGTGCCTCAACCAACTACGCTACTGCGTACCCCACCCACAGAACAGGCGTACCGTATTCTTAACGCTGGATGGACCATAGTAGGGAAAACATAAATTGCGATATACCGAGGGTACTACAGGGACAGCAGTGCACATTTACACCCCAAAGGCCTACAGGGGGTTACATGCGTTCCCAGTCACCGACATTCATATACACGCGACAACTGTACCCTCCTATTTAAATAATTCCGTTTTCATTTCAGTCAAACGGCGCTGAGAGACACACCTCTGAGACTTATACATGCCAATCATGTAGCAAGTAGCGCATGCAGAATCTCCAATCCTCTAGCCGCCCCAACAGATTGTTTTGTATATGGAGATGTGCAATGGGGTGGGGGAGGGGGTGCAGGAATTTGGTTAATCCCAGGCCCCAACTATTCCATAGAGCATCGACTTCTTTCAGCCCACCGGCAGCGGTGGAAGACAAAGGCATAGAAATTATTTCCCTGCATCTAGGCAGCCAGTGCAGCGTGTTTACCAGCTGACCCTTTCTTCATTGGCTCGGTGTGGATGCCAGACTGATACAGACTGCTGGTCGCTAGCTTCGCCCCGCCAGTAATGCCTTCGGTAGCAGACAATGCACATCTTCATAACAACAGCGCCGGCATTACGAACTGAATGCGACGCAGAGAACAAATCAAACTCTTGATTTTCAAATAACACTGGAATGCACAGTTTGCCTGGCAAACCATATACACATAGCTGGGAGCTGCTCCGGTTTTAAACCTTTACAGCACAGTTGTTACTATTTGTATCAGGCTGATTTAGCACCAAAAAACTCTATATTCTGCCCAGTGTACGTGTTTGCGTGTTCCGTATGATTCTTACAATAAACTGCGATTTCCCTACACAGAATTAACCGGTTGGTATCTGTAGCGGACATGTAATGTGTTTCCTGTGAGGTAAGGAATGGATTATTGTGTATAACTTGCTATTCAGAAGAATTCAAAGTGTCGTTGTGGAGGTGGGTTTGAATACATCCAACGGAGCCCTAACAGCCGTAGAAAGCGATGATAAGGGAACCCAGTGCCTGAGGGCATAACTGGGCCAACATATTCCTGGAAGATATAAATACTGAAACGGCCCTCCAGGTTGTGGGAATCTCGAACCCGAGATAGTAAAATATGATCATGGGTTTCGTGGGACTCGGACCCGACAATGACTGTGCTGGCGAGAGACAGCAGTAATTGTAAATGGAAGACCCTTCCTTTCGTCAGAGAAGGCGTCCCATCCTCAACAAACCCGCAATTGTCTGACAGTAATAAAACTGATCCTTGGACCCAGGTGGGTGCTTGACACCGAGACAGGTAGGCCGACTGACCGTCGGTTGTAGCATAACTTTGGCTTTGACTTGAACTTCAAGCTCTAGAGAGATAATTTATTGAACATCTTGAAACAGATTGCAACTTTGTCAAGAGAGCAAATGGGAAAACAAAGGCATCTCACTACGTCATTACCGCGTCCGGTAAGGCATCAGATAAGAAACGGCATTTCTGAAGGGACGATGTCACTTGTCAGATTAATATTAATATGGCTCCAACAGAGACATGATGCACGGACGTGGTCTAAATTGACCCGCTTCAAGATATGGCCAGCGCGGGCTCTTGTGAACACGGGTTCCATACAAGACCTCGGCTTTGATTCCTTATGTATTATTATTTATTATTATTATTAGAGGGGGTGGGTTTCCCCATGCACTTAGACCAGTTACTGGTCCATTGTGCGCCCCCCTTTAATTTCTACTGTCGCCATACCCTACCGGTATTGGTGCGTGCTATCAGCCCCGTTCAGCCAACGAGGTCGGCCGTCGGTACCTGATATTTCCCCCATCTACCAGAGGCATTGGAAACTACTCGGGCTTAAAGTCCCTCCCGGAGGACTTGTTCCCTGAATTTTTCCGCCCTTAAAAATTCCACGACCTCCGCCGGGTTTGAACCCGCGTACCTTGAGTCAGGTGAGAACGTTACCCCTAGACTATGGAGGCCGCTTGATTCCTTATGTAACTATCAACTTCTCAAGATGACTGAAGCTGAAACTCTCTGACTTCTATTCGGAAGTCCTGTTTTATGTGAGCCGGGCCACACTGAGCACCCTGAGTGAGGATTTTAGCGGCTCTACTGAGACCGTCCGAACAAACTTCGGGATAGAATCAGAAGTTACGCCACGACCGTCTCCTTGCATATCCTTTCTAGTTCAATATTCGTCAATCATCGTACCGGTCAATGTTATAGGTGTATAGTCTTAGTTACTGGCAGGGTCGTTAAATAAATAATAAATAAATATTTGAAAGAGCTCTCAAACAACATTTATATTACCAACCGATAGGAAGATGCAAGTCAGTAAGACCAAGAAGACGACGGCTTGATGTTTGAGGACGGAATGGATTGACATTCTCAAATCTAGAAAATAATGATGATGATAAATAAAGGACTCTGCCCCATGGAGTTAGATATGGTTCTGGGTTTGGCCGAAAAATATCTTAATCCTTTTCTTTCACTATAAAAACGGTTACTGTCGCCTAGCAACTGGACAAGAGAATGAGAAAGTAACAAGACTGGAGACTGAAAAGAATTTCACGCATAACACCATGATTTAAATTCTTTACCACGGAACCCGAAAGGAAGGTGCAGCGCGGCGTCGCGTTGCCATTTCTGGTGACGGAGTTTCTAAGCCCACTGTTGCGCTTATAAGAAAGGGTGCAATAAGTGCAAGACGCTTCACAGTAACGGCTGAAGGGGATCGCCTACTTACTCGGTCCGTCCCGCGGCATCGTCCAATTAAGCGCGAAGAGATGCGACGTTGAGGGGGTCTCCCCGCCCGTTGTTGAGGGATGCTGTTGATCTTACTAAGAGAGAAAACTCTCTGTAAGGCGGTAAGAGGCTTCTCTTGTGTATGCACCTTTAATCAGCGATAGACAATGTGGATGAAGAGAGGGGGGTCGTGAAGGGACAGGAAATAAGATGACAGCAGCTTCTGATGATAATGACGGCGTCGGGAGGTGGGGGGGGGTTCCGAGGAAAAGAAATGAAATCAACGTTCGTATATATAAAAGTTGTTCACCTTCTGCATAAAAGTATATATGCGTGTCATCCTTCGTCAGAGGTTACTTAGCTGCTAAACTGGCGCAGAAGTTTTACGTAACTCTTAAGTTTCATTACCGTACCCACAAAATCTATATATTTAGGTCTTCTCAAGGGCATTACGAAAGGAATACACATCCTCATACACTGCAATACTTTAAAATCTATTTTAATATCATAGTCCTCTCACACCCTTCGAGGTTTCCGATGAAAATTTTTGTATGCTATTCTCAGCTCTCTCCAGTATGTACTGCGTGCAGCTGTGTGTTCGCCTCTGCAAGTTGGCAATGTGAAGAAGGGCTGGTTCCTCATGCAGATAGCAGGTCCATATTTCTTAATAGCAGCAGTCATTGTTCAAATACAACTGCATTTTAAAATGGCTCTCAACTCCAATACAGGCTGGTTCCGGACCCATTGCCGACTAACAAGCTGTGTAAACAGGTGACATTACAACAGCCGATGCTACGGAACATCTCTGTGGACACGCTGTTTCTCCGGCAACGAGAACACGCAATAGTGGAAGAGATGCTTTCTTTGCGGTCAGTACCGGTGCTACAAAACGAGGACTAGCAGTTCAATGTAAACTTTTCATTAAAATAAAGCAACAGCCATACAGGTTCTAATGTTAGGGCTCGCATATTTAATGCCGGACTGCTGGCTCGAAGTCAGTTTGCATCCGGAAGGTCCTGTGACCGGACAAATTCTGAGTTGGTACCCAAATTCCACGTTGCACTACATGCTTCACATGCAGCCCTTCCATTGGTAATGTCACAATTTCGCCCTAATATAGTCCTCCCAACGTTAACTAAAATTTTATTATAATGCACCTTTTCCAGAGTCATAAAAAATCTTATATGCTCTACCTATACCAGAAGGACAAGCGGACACTGCCTAACAACCTTCAAAACCAGGGGGAAAAAAATTTTACCCCCATAATGTAGTGCCTCTCACTACCACCCCCACTTCTTTCTTGTTCTTCTTCTGGAGACTAGTTCAGTTCTTAGTCGAGTCAGTCGAGAGTTGCAGTTTTGAGAAACGAGAAGCTGGTAGCTGAGACCGGGTACAGTTCGGGAAACCAGAGGAAGGGGAAAGCCCACCATTTGAAGCCGTTACTAAGCAATGGCTAGTGTCGACTGAGAAGACTTCATGTGTGCTGTAGTTACATTGATCTTTGGACTGTGTAACTCAGTGAGACTGTTCTAGATGTTTGTAGTTAAGAATGTAAGTGTCCAATAAATCCAGTTACCAATCCAAACCTCGTTTCTACTCACACTCGATCACGTGACAACAAAATCCTTTATATTCCGTTTCTCCGTCTCTGGTCTCGTTCCTAGGCCACCATAACAGGTTTCGCTCATATTGTACAAAACACTTAAGCCCAACGCTGTTCCGTTGCTTAGCAACCGTTCACTACACTATGCCACTGCGGTAAATAACTGAAATGCGGCTGTATGTGTGACGTCACGTTTTGGAACTTTAAGTATGTTTTATTTGGGAATGTATACACAAAAGGGTGGACTAATGAGGGCGCGGATTCATTACTTATAAAAACTGGGGCAAAAGGCGCACATCCGTTGGTTCCTTTAACATGTATCTTGGAATGTCTCCCTTTAAAATTCGTCCATGCAATATTAATGTCAGGAGCAACGGATAAGCACGACATGTATAACACTTCACGGATTTGCTTTTGAGACTTGAAACTTCGCTTCAAATCCTGCCTTTCTGGAGCTTAGTTTATGTAACCAAACGTCAGTGATGCCCGGACGAAATCCTTCAGAATATGAAGAGACCAATTTGTCTGCTGACATCTGAAAGAGGAGTACAGTGCCACGGATATCACCGAGATATCAAGCGGCGATATCCATTCACCAGAATGAGACAGCCACATAAGGACAGAAACACGCACGAGGTTCAGCAATCCCGAACATGAAACTCCTCTTTACTCAAACATAAATAAGATCTGATGTTCTCACATCAGTGGAGACTCGTACTGCGGTTGCCTGGGCTATGACACCGTACATTCTTGTAGATGCAAATCATCGATTCACAGCAACATCTTCCTTCCCATTCACTAGTTTATTTAACGACGCTATCAGTCGCTGAGAGTACAAGGCGTCGGATAGTAGCGTGATGAATGACTACTGAATAAAAGAGTAAGTTCTGGGAAGAACTAATCTCCTACTTTCCTTTGATAGGGCACCGACCGCATAGAAAACGAGGCATCTAACAATTATTCGTTGCCGTGTCAAAGTCCTTACCGATTTTTTTATCTAGCAACCATGAGGAGATACCTAGACACGACATGTGCGTCAAACAATTCTACTGTTGCGTGTATTCCTTGATGCGGGAACGTGCTTGCTGAGCCGTTGCCTATCAATGATATGAGGGATACACATACAGACACACAGACTGATGGGAGAGATTTATGAAGTACGCCGTTGAGATGGGCTCAGGTGTCATGATATACATACCAAGTTTCATAAAGATTGGTTCAGGCATTCAGAAGCTAATGAGGGGGGATTCACAGACACACAGACGGCATGGAGATCGCATAAGTAATTTTTTAAAAATAAGGAAAGTATACTAAAAAGGATGTGGAAGGAAGCGGTCGTGGCCAAATGTCAGGTGCTAAGCTGACATTTTTCGGGATGCGACGAAATAGCTCAGCAAGGGAAGTCTGTCTCAGCATCGGGACGTCCCGAATACGAAGCGGAAGCCAGAGTCGGTCCCACGGCGCTGTCAGTATCGGGACTATCTAGTGTCAGTAAGAGGATGTTGAAACAGGACCCCATCTCGGGCACCGCCAACTTCGTAAGCCTTGGCAATTCATTATTCGTTGATCAGCAGATCATTCGGCAGTACAATAGTGAGCCAGATCACAAATAAATACTGCGAATTTGTTCAACAAATATTAACCTTCCAGAGCCTGAAGTTCATACATAAAAATTCAGTTCCCACCTCACAGAAAACACTGTGTCTCTATTACAAAAAGTAATGGGTCAATGCTGTTTAGGGAAATAGTGGCTGTTTATTGTGAGAATCATAAACACATAAGTACACCGTGTGTGTAAAATATATAACTTTTAATCTTAAGGCTGGTGGTATATATAGTGCCCACTGAGCGTTAAAGGTTAATAAAACCAGTGAATATTAAATTTCGTGTAATCCATTAAGCAAGATTGGAGCTGCTTCACGTGTACGTATAGAAGACAAATGACGCTCAGCACAGCCGACCGGGAGCTCGTTCAGAAATTACTATAGTGTTTTATTTGAGGTAAATCCGATTACAAAGCTACCGCTAAGTGATATCGACCACGGGCTGTCCGTCACGGCCCCTTGCTGTGGGATCCAGTGCGCGCACAGTTTGCTGGGAAACATCCCCCACACAATGACTTCATCTCAGACTGAGACACACGGCATTACTTAACTCATTATAGCACGAAGCAGACCTAAGCAATATATAAAGATTCAGGTCGTACCTCACAGGGAACACACTACGTCACCGCTACAGAGCCCAACCGGTTAATGATGTTTAGGGAAAAAGTCGCTGTTTACTGTAAGGGCCATAAGGAACACATAGATATACTGTGGGCAAACTGCGACTCATGTTAAACTAGGTGGTATATATAGCTACCACAATTTTTTTGAAGGGATAAAGGTATTGAAATAGATAAACTAAATAAAATTCGATAAGTACTGATAGACATTGTACATAAAAATAAATTAAAGTTTACAATTTAAAAATAAATTCCGTATAAGACGAACGGAATTAAAACAAAACGTAAAATATTGGCGTTGTAAAAAAACTAGCCATATGGGGCACAGTCCCTGGAACAGTCGCTCAGCCTGCATCTCAAATGGCCCTCCTAGTCATGGTTAGGTCTCCTAAACTGCCCCCACGATTCTGGGATTCACACCAAAATATTCTACGCACTTCAGTCTGCACCCACCCCCCCTTTTCAGGCAATGAAGCACTGTTATACAGACGTAGGTTAAGGGGCCTTAAATGAATCGGAAAATCATACAAAGCCGCGGTGTGAAGTCCAGTGAGGTACGGACGGGTTACTAACTTCGCAATAAACTTAACATACGGCAAACTGAAATGAAATTTCTAATTAAAATAACATCAATATTAGCTTTTCATCAACACAGAAGGGCGGAGGGGGGGAGGCAGAACGTACCTTTGAAATGTCTTTACATTAATGCGGGTAGACCGAAACTCATATGAAGTTCTCTCACACAGTTAACTACGATCACTGATGTGACGCCGTACAGCCTGGCAAACCGTTATTAACATTTCAGAGGATTTTTCTACCTCTCATGTTCTGGACAGAGGAGTAGGCTGAAAGTGGAGGGAAAAATGGTAAGACTATGGGGGTGGGGGTGAAGGACTTGGCTCACAGGACTTCGGCGCGTCTCCCATTGGGCATCAGCCCTTGTCCTTCTTTTCCTAAATCACTGGCCTTTTCTTTCGCTCACGTCTTACTCTTCTACCCTGAAGATCGAGGCAGCTTGTTCTTGCGAAACCTTCGTAACATACCAGCCACAGCTGTGTTAAAACAGGGATGAACAATCCATTGAAAGAATACAGTGAAATTGGAGGGAGGGCGGCTCATTTCACGACGCCGTCAGAAAATATACTACAGAGTCGAATGGTAAGGCGCCTGATGAAGTGGCCGGAGCCTAATCGAGGCATTACCCTGGTAGTGTCTGGACGGATAGCAGGTATCCTGGTCGAGATTCGAACCGAGCTCCCATCGAATACAAGTTTGGAGGCTTACCGTTACGCTGAAACGTCGGTGCAATAAAATGATAGTGAATAAATTTCCTACAAAATTTTATTAGTCAGACAAAATCGGGGAAACATTTTGGGGTGACCCGTGTAGTCGAGAAACGTAAAGCAATGTGCGTCGCTTTATACACGGCAGGATAAAAAGGCAGATGTGTGACAGTCCTGCCAACTGCACCTAATGATCTGGGCTTGGAACGAAGTTTCGCGAAACTTAATTACACCGGGGTTCAGCCCACGCAAGCCAAAGTCCCCGAGCGTCGGTCGCACGGACGGGGCCGGTCCGGACAAGAAGATTCCGAAGCAAACACGCCCAAGATTTTGATTCGGAAACTGGCGGGTTCGACTCTCGGCCGGAAACGCCTATACTGAGGATTTCCCTGATTATTTTCTTGGTTTTAGTCATTCACTCCAAGCAAATATCAGCATAGGGCTTCGACCGTTTCCTACCAGATCCTTTCCATATTTAGCATCCATAAATCATCCCAACATTCGACGCTATATAATCCAGATATAGAGAAGTCACGACATGGCCTATTAAAGAATCGACGTCAAGTACTTCAAAAGCGTCATCACATATAAATCTTCACCACATCGGAGACATCTGGCGTCTAAAAAGGTACATTTCTGCTTCTGCAACTCTTCAAGTTGCCCAAACTGACCGACGTCGCACTGATGTGGCATGATCCCAGCGCCGACTTATGTCGGACCGTTTTAAATAATTTCAAGAAATATGAATTGGCTATTAGGCAAAAACTCCCAACTCTCAATGGCAAATAAACTCCTAATCTACAAAACCATATTAAAACCCATCTGGACATATGGGAGTCAACTGTGGGGATGCAGTAAACCCTCCAATACGAAAGTATTAAAAAACGTTCCAGTCAAAAATGCTACGCTCAACCCCATGGTTCGTATCCAATCAAACCCTTCATGCAGATCTCGGAATACCCTTCATAAAGGAAGTTATCAACAAAAAAGCTATCAAATAGAGATCGCATCGTAGACCACGACAACTATCTAATAAATGAGCTCGCCGCTCAACCCCTGACGAACAGAAGACTCCAACGCCTCTGGCCGGAAGACCTAGTCTAGGCGACGCGTGAAGACCCATCAGTGGATGGTAATCACAAGCTACTTCGGCGCTCGAACATTTACTTTTTACTCTGTGGTCATCAGAGTAGATTGTAAATTAGCAACTAAATTAAATTAAAAAAATTATTTATTGAAATAATTATTGGACATTTATTTATAATTATTTAATGTTTACAGATTTATAAATCGTATATCTTTATACGTAACATTGCGCTACTAATTAAGCCACGATAGTGATTTTCTTTGTCTTGAGCTGGCAATGCCTTGTTTCAGAGGAAACTTCGAGATATCAAGGCGCCAGGTTGTCGCCTACTTGACAGCTTTGTATAGCCTAAGTATTCGAACCTGAAGATCAAAGGCGACGCACCCCAAGCTCAATGTGTTGCACGTGTCGAAAAGAGCGTTGTAAGGTGCCAGACAACTAAATGCATAGTAAGGCAATTACAACGCAGTTTCCCGGTTTGGATGTAGCCTATCAGTCGAGAAAGGATTGCGCATTTCTGAAAATTAGCGCCGTCTTTGTTCGTTTGTTTCTGATCCTGGCTCTCGAAGCTGTAGATCACTTGGCGTCACTTTTGGGCCAGAGCAGACGTGTGCTGCTTTCCGCTACTGAATTACTGTATTAAAGTTCCAAATTGAGCTTAGGGAGAGTAAATCATTAAGGAAGGTGATGTGCCCGATTTGATGCAGCATTCAGTCGAAAATGTTATAAACAGAAATTAATTTGATGAAAGCAGTTTTCTGGGATGTGGCGCCGTATAGATATACCATTAACCGACCTTTCCGAGGAACGTAACGCCTCCATCTTCACGGTAGAAGGCAAGAATAAATCGGCGAGCGAACCGGAGTGAGCAGGTGCAAGAGACTCTTGTCTTCTACCCTGAGGATGGAGGCGATACGTTCCTGTACATTTATGGGAGTACATCTCTCATTGGCGACCATCGCTTTTAACTAATTCCTTTTGATATTAACCCAAATGCCGATAACAGTGGCCGGGCGTTTGCTCGAACGCTAGGGTCGTGGGTTCGAATCCCACTAGAAGCATGGATGTCCGTGTGCGTTTATTCTGTGCTTGTTATCCTCTGTGCAGGTAGCGGACTTGCGACGGGCTGATCACTCGTCAAAGGAGTCCTATCGTCTGTGTAAAAGTGAATACTAAACTGAAGAAGAGGCCAGGGCCCAACAATGGGATATTTAGCCATTGTTGGTGAATGAAATTAACCCAAATAGCCCTGAAGGAGAGGTGAAAGAAACGCGACAGTTTCGGCTACAAGCTGAAGCAAAACTTGCTTCATGGAGAGTCAGTGTTGAGGCTCAAAACTTCGCGTCTTCAGTGTTACGAGACCCTCGATTTGGGAACTACAGCTTTGCGGGGGGTAGTATTATTTCAGGGCTTCAGTTCTCTCAGCGCTGCTTTAACTGCCCTCACAGTGTGTCTGTGTGTTCCACATGGTTCTCACAATAAGCAGCGATTATTTGCCTAAGCTGCATGAACTGGTTCGTTGTCGCTATGGAAAGGGAGTGAAGACCGAGGCAAAAGGTTCGTTCGAAACGTCGGTAACCATACACCCCACAAGACACAGTCTGTCTCCTGTGAGGCAAGAAATGAAATTTTAAACGTCATGCAGATGAATTTGGGGCTGCGAACAGTCAGCGCCGGGAGGGAAGCTTAAATCTTCTCCCCCGTAAATAAGCAAAGGGGTTTAAAACTTAAAGCTGTAATAAATTTTCTTATGGGGGGGTTTAATTCTTAATGATACAGGTTGAGGTTTTCGGTAAAGACCGTAAGTGGTGGTTCCCCTTCATATTCTCTCAGACTCGCGGTGATTCTTACATAATGGAGGACTGGTGCCGCAGAGGTTCTCGGTTCGAATTTTATGTACACTGACATATACCAGCCACGGTCCAAAACCAAGGATACAATTTTATATCCTGTATCAGGGCAAGTTCTCTCTACGTGAGTGATCTGTCCTGGGATTCAAACCTCAGCTTCATGTGATCTGAGATTTTCACAGCGGCGATTATGAATTTGTTGCTTTGTCTGTAGCTCCGGCAACTTAACCCTCTGGCACAGTGGGATCCAGAAGCCCTTCAGCCCGTATCCTAGTCACACCAGTGACCGTACTACCCGGCTCCAAGAATTAGTGACGGTTTAGACAGCGTTCAGACCGGTTCTGGGGCCCACCCACCCCCTGCAGAATGGGCACTGGGGTCTCTTTCTCTAAGGGTAAAGCGGCCGGGACGTGAAGCTGGCCACTGACCTCCATCTACCGCAGAGATGAATTTTGGCGGTACACCTTCACTCCCCACTATGTCGTGCTTAAGAAATTAAGCCCAGCGACTTTACCTTTAACCTTAGGATAAAAAAAAACTCCGTGGACTGTAGCCCGCAACCGAACTATACCGACCGAGCGACCGCCGCTTGTCGGCGAAGTTAGTGCCAGCTTTCACGGACAGAGGGTGTTACGTGTTTAGAGCAACGGATTCCAACGGCCGTTAATCTTGGTATTTTAGACCGGAACTTTAAGATAAACCACAAGTAAAGTGTTACAGTCTATATTACATAAGGCATTTTATAGTAAATGGAACTGAATATAGGCACGTAGTATCGCTAAGTTTCTGATTATGTGAACACAAATTGCTTTAATTTGGTGAATCTGGTTACATCGTTTTGAACACAGCACAGAGTAGGGCTCTCTGTTGAGGGTGTTACTTTTCCATTGACAGGCAGTTAAGTGAGATTCTTACCAGCGCACTCAGTCGGTGTCCTATGGAATTAAGAAAAGGCTGTAACGCGAAATGGATGTCAGCGATTATGAATCGGCTTTGAAACAGGCCATACAAATCCGGGGAGAAGTGTCGAGTCTAAGCGTCGCTATGAATCACTGACTCTGACGCACATTAAATGTCGCAATTTGTGATCGTGCTTTTGAAAATCTGACAACGAACTTGAATGTGATACACAAATTAAATTGAAATTTTCCCGATGTGGGACAGTTCATACCTGTAACACGATTCAAGAATACACCTGTATCCCTCTGAGGCCTGAGGTCCATTTAAATAACAGACTATACATATACGGTGGGGACACGCGGTAGCGTAGTTGGTTGAGGCACTATACTACAACCGGAAGGTTGCGGGTTAGAGTCCCGATGAGGTGGATTTTTTTCAATTGAGCTAAACATTCCAGCCGCACTATGGCTCTGGGGTCGACTCAGCCTCTAGCAGAAATCATCATCATCAGTAATCTGTCAAGACGACAGGTCCACAGTCTCTTTCAAAACAATTCCTCCACTTAATGCGATCTAGAGCTTTCTCAACCTTGCCGCATCTGTGAGCAGATTGTCTAGATAATGTGGGACCCTCAACGTCTCACAACCCTATGGGCCTCCACGGCCTGTTACAGGGATTAGCTTTACCTAGCTTTTACATATATGGTTCCTACCTCACAGGAACACTGCGTCTCCATGACAACCACCAACATGTTAGTGCAGCTAGTGGAATAAGTAATGTTTATTGTGAGAATCATATCAAATACGAAAATATGCGGGGGG